>NC_041015.1:39048776-39163779 GCF_004193775.1 Glycine soja | reverse complement strand
TCTCTAGTTTCCCATTCTCCTCTCAGCTGATGGATTACCAACGCTGAGTCGCCGTACACCTTGAGTAGTTTGACATCGGAGTCAATTGCTGCCTGGACGGCTAGGGCACATGCTTCATATTCGGCCATGTTGTTGGTGCAGTCGAATCCTAGCCTGGCTGTGAAAGGTACACATTGATTGTCCGGAGAGATCAACACTGCCCCAACGCCATGACCTAGAATGTTTGACGCTCCGTCAAAACCATACAGTCCATTTGTCCCGATCTTCGTCCAACTTTTCCTCGAACAAGGCCATGATGTCCTCATCCGGGAATTCCGGATGCATGGGCTGGTAGTCGTTAAGAGGCTGTTGAGCCAAATAATCTGCCAAAGCGCTTCCTTTTATCGCCTTTGGGTGACGTAGACTATATCAAACTCAGATAGCAAGACTTGCCACCGGGCGATTCGTCCTGTGAGAGCTGGCTTTCAAAGATGTACTTGACCGGGTCCATTTTGGATATCAACCAGGTAGTATGGCTCAGCATGTACTGCCTTAAGCGATGGGACGCCCATACTAAAGCACAACACGTTCTTTCGAGCAAGGAGTAATTCATCTCACAGGTCGTGAACTTCTTACTTAGGTAGTAAACAGCGCGCTCTTTCTTCCCGGATTCGTCATGTTGCCCCAGCATACACCCCATTGACTCGTCCAAGATTGTCATGTACAAAAATGAGAGGCCTTCCAGGTACTGGTGGCATAAGCACGGGAGGATTCATTAGGCACTTTTTGATCCTTCCAAAAGCCTCTTGGCAATCCTCATTCCACCGATCAGTTTGGTTTTTGCGCAAGAGTTTAAACAACGGCTCACAAATGGCGGTGAGCTGCGATATGAATCTGGCAATATAATTCAAGCGCCCCAGGAAACCTCGGACTTGCCTCTCTGTACGGGGTTCTGGCATCTCAAGGATAGCCTTCACCTTTTCGGGTCTACCTCTATCCCTTTCTGGCTTACAACGAAACCAAGCAATTTCCCTGATTTGACCCCAAAGGTACACTTAGCGGGGTTCAACCTTAATTGATATTTCTTAAGCCTTTTGAACAACTTCCGCAGGTTGACAAGGTGTTCTTCCTCAGATTTAGATTTAGCAATTATGTCGTCCACGTAGACCTCGATCTCTTGATGCATCATATCATGGAACAAAGCTACCATGGCCCGTTGATAAGTTGCCCCGGCATTTTTGAGTCCAAAGGACATCACCTTGTAACAGAACGTTCCCCACAGGGTGACGAAAGTAGTCTTTTCCATATCCTCGGGCGCCATCTTTATCTGATTGTAACCAGAGAAACCGTCCATGAAGGAAAATAAAGCGAAATTGGCCGTGTTATCTACGAGGATATCGATGTGTGGTAACGGAAAATTGTCCTTGGGACTGGCCCGATTCAGGTCCCGGTAATCTACACACATTCGTACTTTCCCATCTTTTTTAGGAACTGGTACGATGTTGGCAACCCATTCTGGATACCGAGCGACGGCCAGAAATCCAGCGTCAAATTGCTTCTTCACTTCTTCTTTTATCTTCAAGGATGTTTCGGGCTTCATCCTCCTCAATTTCTGTTTTACTGGGGAACACCCGGGATTTAGAGGTAATCGGTGCTGCACAATGTCAGAACTCAAACCGGGCATATCTTGGTATGACCAAGCAAAGATGTCTTGGTAGTCTTTTAGCAGGATTATTAATTCTTCACGGATAGGTGCGGTAATGCCTGTACCTATCTTTACTTCCCTCTTTCCACTGCCAATTCCTAAGTCTACTAGCTCTGTTTCTTCTTGATGAGGCCCCATTTCTTGGTCCTCATGGGCGACCATTCTTTCTAGTTCCGAAGGAAGTCCCACATCCTCATCTCCTTCATCTTCTGTTTGATTCATTTCTTGCTCGAAGTTGATAGACGGGTCCCAGGTATTAGTACCTTCGGGTGACTCGTCATCGAATCTGCCGTTTTAGAAAAAGAAGTAAACATGCAAATGAATGAGAATGGGTAGAGACCAGGAACAGATGAAGAAAGATCCTTGTATTATAAATTCAAACACAAAAGACACAAAGCCTTAACAAAATGAAAACTCTAAAGCCTAGGCCCAACTATAGAGCTTTTAAAACCGTAAAGGTTTACATTATGCTTGTTGCGTAAATGCCGGGGCGTTCCTCCACTCGCCAATTTCCCAGCTGGAAATCAGGAGAGCATGGTCGTACCAAATCCAGAGTACTCGGAATATCATCTTCGCATATCGCGAACGCTTGACCTTTGTCTCCCGAACCCGCACTTATAAAGCTTCTACTTATGTGGCAGGGCGGGCTTCCTTCACCTTCTTGTCTCCAACGCGAACTTTGACCATTGTTCTTCCTTCCCGCAATGCTTCTTTTCATGTCTGCCTGAGTGGGCTTATAGCCTAAACCATACTTCCCACGATTTCCTTGAGTATTTATCAGGCTAGTTATGCCGCCGTTGTTTTTTCCTAAACCCATCCCGGGTTCAAAACCGTTCCCCAACATAACTCGGGCCATCATTACCGCTGCATCGGACAGACAAGGTTGCCCAAAGAGGGAGTCCACGGAGGAAATGCTGACCACCTCAAAAGACTGGAAAGCAATTTCTAACGATTCTTCTGCGGCTTCCACATAAGGCATGGAGGATGGGCAGCTTACCAAGATATCTTCCTCGCCTGACACGATGACCAAGTGCCCCTCCACTACGAATTTCAGCTTTTGGTGGAGCGTAGACGGCACGACTCCCACTGAGTGGATCCACGGGCGCCCCAACAGGCAGCTGTAGGGGGGGTTAATATCCATTATTTGGAAGGTGACTTGACAGGTGTGAGGGCCTATTTGTACAGGGAGATCGATCTCTCCCCTAACCTCTCGGCGAGTGCCGTCGAAGGCCCGAACCACCATTGAACTTGGTTTTAAGTGGGAAGCATTGAATGGTAACTTGTCCAAAGTGCTCTTAGGCATCACGTTTAAACTGGAACCATTATTGATGAGTACCTTGGCTACGATATGGTCCATACACTTGACTGATACGTGTAAAGCCTTATTATGCCCTCTCCCCTCGGCGGGGATTTCTTCTTCGGCGAAGGCAAGATAGTTGTTGGCAGTGATATTGTTGACCAGCCCTCCGAAACCTTCTACCGAGATATCTTGGGCCACATGAGCCTCGTTCAGCACTTTTACTAGCAGAGCCCGATGAGGCTCGGAGCTCATAAGTAACTCCAGCAGCGAGACCCTAGCCGGGGTCTTGTTGAGCTGTTCGATAACCTTGAATTCGCTCTGCTGAATTATGCGAAGGAACTCGCTGGCTTCCTCTAGCGACACCTCCTTTCTACCATCCTTTTTCTCTGGGGGCCCCTTTGCTGGAATATCTTTATTCGAAGCGTGAGGTGCTTCGCCATCTTGTTCCTCCACCACTTTTCCTTTTCCTTTGACGTCGGCGGGTTGGACTGGTAGGTTCGGAGGTGCGAACACACGACCACTACGGGTCACACCACTCAGCCCCGTGATATTTGTTACTTTAGCTGACAGCGAGCTGACGTCAGTGACTTCTTCTTCCTTCTTCCCCGGAGGTGTATATCTCCACGGGACCGCGTGACTATCTTGGTACGGGAAAGGAACAGGTTTGGCCATTAAGGGGTGCCCGGGCTTTTGCGAGGCTGCACTTTTAGTGAAGTATATCACCAAGGGTTTGGGTTTCGCAACACCGCTCCCCTCCGTAGATTGCATGCATATATGCTGCTCTTCTTTTCCTTCAATGCCGACTTCTAGTCGACCTTGGTCTATCATCCGCTGTAACAATTCCTCTACTTCCAAACACGTCTCCATGTCATGCATCTCGCCGGAATGTAGCAGACAGGAATCCTCCTTACACCCACTATGGGGAATTACACCTCCCTTTTGTAGGGCCTCAAAGATAAACCTCCTAGGGGTTGCCACATCCCTTAAAGGTTTAGACCTGTGCGGCCTATCGGATTCAACTGCATTAACTGCTCCCCCTCCATGATTGGCGAGCGGGTTGGTCCTCACATTGGGCCGATCCTCTTGGAAAGTCAGCCATCCGGCATCCATTAAATGTTGGACCTTGTATTTAAGGGCCAAGCATTTTTCGACGGAATGCCCCGGGACACCCCCATGGTACTTGCAAGTTGCATTAGGGTCATACCACTTCGGGAAAGGGGGTTCGAGGACCCTTCCGGGAGTTACCACGGCCAAATGATTGGCGATGAGGGATGGTAGAAGATCTTCGTACGTCATCGGGAGCGGGGTGAATTCCGGCAATGGCCTCGGAGGGAAGTTCCTTGTCGTGTTGGAATTACCGGCCGGTCGAGTCGTGTTCGGAGTTAGAACTTGGGGAGCTTCCCTCTGGGTGGGTGCCTTAGGCTGCACGGGTGTTGAACTAGAGGCGTTCCCCGCATGAGCCGAGAAGCTTGGGTGGTGTTGCGCGTACTGATGGGTACCATGAGGTGTTTGCTGGGGTTTGACCCACGCGGGTGTTGAAGAGACGGCATGGGCATCTCCTTCCTTCCTTTTTGCCCCTGTTGCCCCGATTCTTTTGGCGTTCACGTTTGTGGAGGAAACGTAATCAAACTTTCCTCTCTTCAATCCAACCTCGATTCTTTCCCCGGCAAACACCAGATCCGCAAAGCTGGACGACATGTAACCCACTAGCTTCTCATAGTAGAACACTGGCAGAGTGTCTACCATCATGGTGATCATCTCTCTCTCAACCATAGGAGGAGCTACTTGTGCCGCCAAATCCCTCCATCGCTGCGCATATTCTTTAAAGGTTTCACCCTCTTTCTTAAACATATTCTGCAGTTGAGTACGGTCAGGAGCCATATCAGAATTGTACTGATACTGCCTTAGGAAGGCGGTAATCAGATCCTTCCAAGTACGGATACGGGAAGCTTCCAAATTAGTGTACCACACTACCGCAGCTCCGGCCAAGCTATCCTGAAAGAAGTGTATCAACAGCTTTTCATCTTTAGAATGAGCGCCCATCTTCCGGCAGTACATCTTGAGATGGTTTTTGGGACAAGTCGTCCCTTTATACTTGTCGAAGTCCGGCACTTTGAACTTCGGGGGAATAACAACATCGGGTACTAAGCAAAGATCCGTCATGTCTGCAAACGGATAGTCCCCAAATCCTTCCACAGCCCTCAATCTTTCCTCAAGGAGATCGAGCTTCCTCCTTTCTTCAGTTGCCGGGGGCGGCCCTTCCATGGACAAAACTATTGGCGATGCTGCGATGTTGGGTTGAGGCAACGTGCCTGGTGCCGGCCCTTCGGGGATCGGGGGATAAAACTCGACATCCCTCCGAGCATAATCTTGAGGGTCTTTATGGGCTTCGTCGGGCTGCTGAGGAGGCTCTTTTTCATGGACGGTAGAAGCAATGTGGCCCGCATCTTCTTGCAAGATGGGTGGTGAATAGTTGGGCGGCAATCCATAAGGGTAAGCCGCTCGGTTGTATCCCAGGTGAGGACTGCCATCGTGCCCCAGTGTGTCCCTTCCCCGTCCTACTATGTTTGAGGGAGGCTGGTGTGTAGTTGCCAAGAGAGTCGGGTCTGCTTCGGCAGCCGAACTGACAGCGGCGGCGGTGGCCGCGTTCTTCTCCATGATCTGCTTCATACCTAACATGGCCTCCATCATGGAGGCCATTTGTTCTTTCAGAGCCGACATGTCGGCTTTCATCTGTTCCTGTGTCTCCTCTTGATCACCCATCGTTCTAGATTTGGATCTGGTGCGATAGGGATCCCTTGCGGCGCGTTTAGTTATGGTGTTTTTCCCTAAAAAACCAAACGTGAGGAGTGGGTAAAGAAAGAAAATGCATGCTAGAGATGAGATGTAGGAGTGATTTGATTTGCACAAGCTTTTTGGAGTAGAAACCTGGGACCAACTCATTTTATTTCAAAAAAGGAAGTCACATCTAGTCAAGGTCTGAGAGACCATACAAGTTTCCTAACGATTTCTAATTATGTGGGCCATTAAGTCTATCATATGCTGACAATAGCCGAGAAGCCCATGAACCTCTTCGGGGGCGGAGTAGGTGTCTGCCATCGCCTTGGCCTTGGCTAACAATCGGGGAAGTTCTTGACTCCCGTTCAAGGTAAGAGCAAACCGATCCATCCACATGGTTGCCTCTTGGTGTAAAGAGTCGATCACCCTTCCTCTAGCCTCTTTTTCCGCATATACTTGGGCATACTCATCCGCGATTCTATGCTCGTGGGCCGTGGCTAGACCCAACTCTTCTTGGTACTTGGCGATGATAGCTAACATGTTGGTCTCTGTCTCGCATAGACGCTGAGACAAGCTTCTTTTGGACCTTGAACAAGCAATCAACTCCTCTTCCAGAACCATGCTATGTGCTCGCGACTGGTCCCTTTCTTCCCTTCGCAATTTGAGTTCATTATTGCTACCCCATAGAGCTCCGCGAAATTTGTTCCGGCCATACTCTTCCTTGCGAGCCCTCTTGGTCTCTTGTTCAAGGGCTCTTGCGGTAATTGCATTCTCTTCCCGTAACCCGGCGCACTCCTTCCGAACGTGTGTAGCAGCCAACTTGAACTTCTCCTTGGCGAGTTTTGCCTTTCCTAACTCGCTTTTGAGAGCTTGGACTTCTTCGTCCTCTTCCGGTGCTTCAAAATTCTCTTCGCTGACGACTTTTAACTTGGCGAGCCAATCTAAACCTCGTATGCGAACTTTCAGCCATTCGTGGTACCCACCAATGATGCCATTACGAATGCCTCTAAGCTCTTGATCTTTCCTTAACGGGGTTTCCCATGCCTTATGGATTCTTTGTATAGTCTTGGAATTTTGTGCGCCGAGATCCCTCACAAGGAAAGGAGACATGCTTTCTTCCGTCGGTGCTCCCCTCATGGGGTACCCTAGTTGTCTTATAGCGAGCGTGGGATTGTAATTAATACAACCCCTCGTTCCTACCAGCGGAATGTTTGGGTACCTTCCACATGAGAAAAGGACTCCTTCTTTTCCTTCCTTCCATCGGGGGAACCAACTGATTGTTCTACCTCCTATCCCGGCCAAGAGCTGGTCCCAATCCATTCTCCTCTTTTCAGTACACGAGCGATGGCTCAGGAGCGGACATGGATGTCTTGTGTCTTGTTGGGACAAGTGTGAAACCAACCAAACACAGAGGGCGGGTAAGCAACAGATGATCCGTGCGCTACTCTTCTCGCACCTTCGGTCAAATGTGTCAAATAGATCTGCCAAGACAGCTACCACCGGACTTTCCTTGCTATGGTGGTAGGCAAGGAAAGCGTCGATTGCTGCTAGGTCTATCAAACCATCCACGTTTGGAAAGAGGACGACCCCAAAAATTAGCAAAGCTAACACATCCATAAACGGGACCCAGTCTCCTTGATTGGCCATACCCCTCGCCTTGTCTTCTAGGTACTTCTGTGGTAGGCCCGCTATGCCGTTCCGAGTCTGTTTTATGCGGTCCAAACCTCTTGCTGAGTCCTTGACCACAGTTGCAATTCTGCTCAAAGAGGGGAGACACCCGGAGGAAAGATATGGTTTTCTTCCCCCGAGAGGACATCCTAGAATTTCCTCAAATTCTTCAATGGTTGGTACTAATTGGAAGTCCCCGAATGTGAAGCATCTCAAAGGCTGGTCGTAGTATTGGGTAAGTGATGCAATGGCTTCTATGGACACCTCTGCTATGGTCAACTCTAAGATCTTTCCGTAAGTCTTGCGGAAGGCTTGCATTTGGAGGGGTTCCATCAACCGCCCTAATTCCTTGATGCTGGTGGTATCTGGGCTTTTGACCTTGACTTGGTAGAACCTCTTGCCGGTTTGATTTGTTCCCATGCTTACTAAAGTGAGATAAAAGCTGGTGCAAATCAAAACTCCGATATCTCATGGGTGGAATGGATGAATGCATGATGGAATGCATATGACACAGATGCAATCTAGGAATGCGGGGGTCCGGGGAATTTGTCCCCTTTTTAGATACGACGTCTAGGGGTAGCAAAATGCCCCAACGCACGTTTTTAAGAAGGCGCCACGGACCCTCCGTTGGTTTGTTTACAGTAGGGATCAAGACAGAACCCATATGCAATGCCTGTGCAAAAGACACAATGCGGGAACGTACACAGTATGACAATATTTACCGAACATAAGCAAAAGGGTATATGATACTCATGCATGGCAGTGTGAAAAATGGCACGCAACGTGTTTGCTTCGTGCCCCTATTTAAGGGACCTATAAGGGAGAGAACTAACTAGGCTTTTAGCAACAATCCCCAAGGTAGTTATATTTCTCTTGATGGTTTCTAGAGGTATCATCCCCTTTGAAGAACATATTGTAGCAGTAGGGACTACTAGCAACAATAGGTTTTCAAAGAGAAAAGCTCTAGATGAGGGTTCACTGTAATCAAGCAAGTCGGAGACCTAGCATGATCACAGATTCACCTCCACTCCTTATGCTCCCATGAACCCGGGTATAGGGCCCTTTTTCACTCACAGTGTGTGCAAATAGTGTTGGTGTTCGTGTGCATCAAATGAATAAATATTTACTTCATGCATACATTTAAAACGCACTAAAAGCAACAAAGAGTTTATATACACAAGAACATAATGAAAGGAAACCAACAAAGGGGTAAGTCATGATAAAACATTGCACAAGATTAAATGGCCTAACTCTCTAAAAAACAGTCCCCAGTGGAGTCGCCAACTGTCGCAACCTACCCTTCGGTGGGAGAGCGACGCGAGACTCGCGGGATGCGTGTTCCACGAAAGGAATACGCGCGGAGTCGCCACCAACGTTTATTTGAGGAAAACGTCGGAAAAACCGGAAAAGACGCGATCTACGAACTTTTAAGTGAAAGGTTCGGGAGTTGTATTTACGCACGGGGAAGGTATTAGCACCCCACACGTCCGTCCCAAGGGACGGCAGCCTTTAATCGAATGTGCAAACATGACTTTGATTTTTTATGTTCCCTTTTTATGTCTCTATATCCTTTATACCCTTTTTATATTTTTTCTTTTTGTGGTCGACAAGGGTGTTTCCCTTTGCTCCTACGTATTCCTCAATTTGGGATGAGAAAATCAGACCTACGTAGTTCTTTATCAAGTGGTTCTTTTTTACTTTAAGAGGTGATCATTTTAAGGCGTTGGACCTTAAAAATGATCCATTTTACTTAGTGAGAAATTGAAATGACGAACTTCAAAAGCCTATTTTTGTGGACGAGCTTGACTAGGCGAGTTGATTTTAGCCTTAGTTTCACTTTAGTTATTAATCAATTCGATTAAGAATGAGAAATCCCAAAGAGAAAACGTCCGATTGATTTTCCGCTTTATTTTACTAAAAGATGTTTTTTTTTTATTATTTATATTATTTTTTACCTCTTTTTGATTTCCAACGTGGTTACGGCACGACCGAACGGTCGGAATTTATTTTAACCGAAGTTAATGGATAATACAATTCAAACGTTCGGTGGAAATTTATTTTATTTTTAAGTTAAGCGAGAAATGACTTAAGTAAAATGGCTTAAGCACGTCAACAGGGGGTATAAAAAGTAAACAAAACGAGAATAAAAATGCACGAAACACAATGTGGACCACTACGGGCACATAGAATGAATCGAAAAGCTTGGTTCGAGGTACTTACCCGTTGAAGATCGAAGAACGATGAAGAACGAATGAAGAACGTCGAAGAACGGTTGAAATCTTTGCGAAATTCCTCACGGAAAACGTTACGGAAACGTTTCGGAAGCGCCTCGGCTTAGATTTTCTTCACGGAAACAATTTTTCCAAGCAAATTCGAAAGAGAGAGAAGTGCCTAAGGGGCTGAACCCCTTCCTTCTTCACTTCCTCCCCTATTTATAGCAAAATAGGGGAGGTGGTTGCCGCCCAGCTCGCCCAGGCGAGCTCAGCTCGCCCAGGCGAGCAGGGTTGCTTCCTCCAGAAGCAACCGCCTTCTGGAGGAATATTCCAGAGGGCCCAAGTGGGCCTGGGTGCTATTTGCACCCCCATTTTTACTAAGTACACCTCCCTCTGCTTTTTTTTGGTGATTCTTTTTTCGTAAAGTTACGGAAACTTACGAATTTCGTAACGATACTTGTTTTCTTTCCGTAATGTTACGGAACCTTGCGGATTACATAATCATCCCCTTTTTGACTTACGGAATGTTACGGAACCTCACTTAATTATGCAACGATGCTTCCATTTGATTTCCGGTGTGTCACGGAAACTTACGGATTGTGCATCAATATTTTTTTGGTTTTTCGGCATGTCCTGGAATTTCACAAATTGCCTAATGATGGGTGCCAAGCACCTCACGAGGACCAAAGAATGGTCGCACGTCATCGAGCAAAGGTCCCCGGACGAAATTAGGGTATGACAAAGTGCTTCTAAGTTTTATTCAAGACAAGAATCCAAGAAAATCAAGATATATGATCAAGTTGATCTCTAGAATCTTTAGGAAGAAGTTTCCAAATTGAAAACAAACAAAAGGTTTGACCAAAGAATTCCATCATTTCAAATTGAGATTTTCTCTCTGGTAATCGATTACCAGCAACTGAAAATGTTTATCAAGTCACTAGAAATTTGAATTCAAAATTTATAATGTGTAATTGATTACACATGGATGGTAATTGATTACCAGCAGTTTATTGAACGTTTTAATTGAAATTTTAAAGCCTGTAATCGATTACACAAGTCTTGTAATCGATTACCAGAGGGGATTTTCAGAAAATAATTTCCAAGAGTCACATCTATTCAGATGTTTTATGAATGACAATCAAAGGTGACTTGGAAACACGAATTTAAAGAGACTTTTCATTGCCCAAACAGTTTTATCCTCTCAAAAAGATTCCTTGGTCAACCACTTGCATACTCAATAAAGAATTTTGATTTGATCTTCATTATACAATCCATCTCTTTTAAGAGAGATTTCTTCTTCTCTTCTTCTTATTTCTGAAAAGGGATTAAGAGACCATGGGTCTCTTGTTATAGAGGATTCTTGAACACAAGGGAAGGGTTGTCCCTGTGTGCATTGTTAATCCGAAAAGAGAGAGTGAAAGTTTAATTGGGGAATAATCTTTGTATCTTAATTCAACCCCTCTTTTTTTCTTAAGGTAACTGAGGTCATTTATCCAACATCCTATTCTTGATAACTCACTTCTCTCTAAAAAGATAAACTTTCCGGAATGATGAAATGAGGTCATATGAACGTCTTGAAAACACAGTCAATCAAATGTTTTTTTTTTCTTTTTCTTTTTGAACTTTTTTTTTATTTTTTTATTTATTTTGAAACTTATTGGTTTTGAACTTTATTTGTTGTTTTACGGCAACCCCACCAACGCGCAAGACGAGTAATCTCTGATTGAACGATCTTGGAAGTCCAAACTCAAGAGCACATGTCGCTTGAGCAAACAGACCAATGGCTTGCACCCACTTCCGGTGAAAGTTGAAAATAGTGATGAGTCATTAGAGACATATAACAACAGCTTTCAAAATTGCCCCATGTGTGGCATCTCTTGTCAATGTCAGGATTTACACGCGATTCTCCTCAAATTTCAGCCAGCCCATATCAATTAGACCTTGCACCTTATGCTTCAAAGCCCTACAATGCTCAATGGAACGCCCCGGGGCTTCTCCATGACAAGCACACGTTGCGTTCGAGTCGTATTCTCGGAGAAATGGAGGTTGAGGAAACCTAGCAGGGTTTATGGCTACCACTGCATTATCGAGTGGATATGGGAGCAAGTTAGCATAGGACACCGGAATTTGGGTGAATTCTACAGGTTTTTTTTCACTGCAAAACTCATTTCTTGGCGGGTGTTTTGGTTTGTGCTAAAGGTGGTGTTCGTCATTGGAAGTGCGGTAGACAAACTTTGTGGTTGATTTAGGGATTGCCTTTGTGGATAACTGGGCGGTGGGTAAGGAGAAGGTTTGTTATTGGCTGAGTAATGACATTGTTGGGTTGGTGGGAAACTTGGCTGTATAGGAATGGCAGTCACAGCACGAGCTTCTCCTTCATCCTCACCCTCTTCATTTGCCCTAGTTTTCTCATTCGTCCAAGCAGGATGACTAAATTTGCCTCTTTTCAGACCCACATCGATCCTTTCACTGGCAAAGACCAAATCCGCAAAGCTTTGAAGGTGCGTAGCTCACCATCTTTTCATAGTATAATACCGGTAATGTGTCTACTATCATTATCATCATTTTTTTGTCTCCGTCATTGAGGTGCCACTTGAGCTGCCAGATCTCTCCACCTTTGGGCATATTCTTTTGAAAGATTCGTGCCCCCTTTTTGCACATGTTCTGTAGTTGCATCCTATCCGAAGAAATTATACTGACACTGCCTAACGAAGGCAATCACTAGGTCCTTCCAAGAATTGACTCGGGAAGGTTCCAAGTTAGTGTACCAGGTAACAGCTACCCCAGTAAGACTTTCTTGGAAGGAATGTATCAGCAATTCCTCATCTTTTGCGTATGCCTCCATCTTCCGATAATACATCTTTAGATGGTTCTTGGGGCAAGTAGTCCCCTTGTACTCGTCAAAGTCCAGCACCTTGAACTTGGGAGGGGTGATGATATTGGGTACTAGGAACAACTCTTCTAGGTTAGCAAAGGCATAATCTTCACCTCCTTCAATGGCCCTGAGCCTTTCCTCTAGATGATCCAACTTTCCCATCTCTGCCATAGCATGAGGGTTTTTACTTGATATGTGTTGCAACCTACCCTTCGGCGGGAGGGCGACGCGAGACTCGCGGGAAGCGTGTTCCACGAAAGGAATACGCACGGAGTTGCCACCAACGTTTATTTGAGGAAAACGTCAGAAAAACCGGAAAAGACGCGATCTACGAACTTTTAAGTAAAAGGTTCTGGAGTTGTATTTATGCACGGGGAAGGTATTAGCACCCCACACGTCCGTCCCAAGGGACGGCAGCCTTTAATCGAATGTGCAAACATGACTTTGATTTTTATGTTCCTTTTTATGTCCTTATATCCTTTATACCCTTTTTATATTTTTTCCTTTTTTGTGGTCGACAAGGGTGTTTCCCTTTGCTCCTACGTATTCCTCAATTGCGATGAGGAAATCAGACCTACGCAGTTCTTTCTTATCAAGTGATTCTTTTTTACTTAAGAGGTGATCATTTTAAGGCGTTGGACCTTGAAAATGATCCATTTTACTTAGTAAGAAATTGAAATGACAAACTTTAAAAAACCTATTTTTGTGGACGAGCTTGACTAGGCGAGTTTGATTTTAGCCTTAGTTTCACCTTAGTTATTAGTCAATTCGA
Organism: Glycine soja; assembly: GCF_004193775.1. Classification (NCBI taxonomy): domain Eukaryota; kingdom Viridiplantae; phylum Streptophyta; class Magnoliopsida; order Fabales; family Fabaceae; genus Glycine; species Glycine soja. The sequence goes on along the minus strand of NC_041015.1, from coordinate 39,150,489 downwards.
TTAAGAATGAGAAATCCCAAAGAGAAAACGTCCGATTGATTTTCCGCTTTATTTTACTAAAAGATGTTTTTTTATTATTATATTATTTTTTACCTCTTTTTTTGATTTCCAACGTGGTTATGGCACGACCGAACGGTCGGAATTCATTTTAACCGAAGTTGACGGATAATACAATTCAAACGTTCGGTGGAAATTTATTTTATTTTTAAGTTAAGCGAGAAATGACTTAAGTAAAATGGCTTAAGCACGTCAAAAGGGGGTATAAAAAGTAAACAAAACGAGAATAAAAATGCACGAAACACAATGTGGACCACTACGGGTACATAGAATGAATCGAAAAGCTTGGTTCGAGGTACTTACCCGTTGAAGATCGAAGAACGAATGAAGAACGCGAAGAACGGTTGAAACCTTTGCGAAATTCTTCACGGAAAACGTTACGGAAACGTTTCGGAAGCGCCTCGGCTTAGATTTTCTTCACGGAAACAATTTTTCCAAGCAAATTCGAAAGAGAGAGAAGTGCCAAAGGGGCTGAACCCTTTTCTTCTTCACTTCCTCCCCTATTTATAGCAAAATAAGGGAGGTGCTTGCCGCCCAGCTCGCCCAGGCGAGCCAGGTTGCTTCCTCCAGAAGCAACAGCCTTCTGGAGGAATATTCTGGAGGGCCCAACTGGGCCTGGGTGCTATTTGCACCCCCATTTTTACTAAGTACACCTCCCTCTGCTTTTTTTTGGTGATTCTTTTTTCGTAAAGTTACGGAAACTTACGAATTTCGTAACGATACTTGTTTTCTTTCCGTAATGTTACGGAACCTTGCGGATTACATAATCATCCCCTTTTTGACTTACGGAATGTTACGGAATCTCACTTAATTATGCAACGATGCTTCCATTTGATTTCCGGTGTGTCACGGAAACTTACGGATTGTGCATCAATATTTTTTTGGTTTTCCGGCATGTCCTGGAATTTCACAAATTGCCTAATGATGGGTGCCAAGCACCTCACAAGGACCAAAGAAAGGTCGTATGTCATCAAGCAAAGGTCCCCGGACGAAATTAGGGTATGACAGGTTCCCCTATTTACTTGTCTTTTATTGGAGATAAAAGGAAAGTAAAGATAAGACACTAATTTCGTTCCTCTCGATTTGACGAGAGTCGCGGGTGACCATAAAATCTCCACATGCAAATGACTTGTTGTTCCCGGAATTTCACAAATTGCCTAATGATGGGTGCCAAGCACCTCACAAGGACCAAAGAAAGGTCGCATGTCATCAAGCAAAGGTCCCCGGACGAAATTAGGGTATGACACTAATTTCGTTTCTCTCGGTTGACGAGAGTCGCGGGTGACCATAAAATTTCCGCATGTAAATGACTTGTTGTTCCCGGAATTTCACAAATTGCCTAATGATGGGTGCCAAGCACCTCACAAGGACAAAAAAAAGGTCGCATGTCATCAAGCAAAGGTCCCCGGACGAAATTAGGGTATGACACTAATTTCGTTCCTCTCAGTTGACGAGAGTCGCGGGTGACCATAAAATTTCTGCGTGTAAATGACTTGTTGTTCCCGGAGGAACAAAAGGTGCAGAAGACTATGTCAGTCTCTGCATGTCATCGGGCCCGCCGCCTCTGGATGACAAAAGGGTGCGGATAACCGTAAGGTATCCCCGCGTGTCATCGGGCCCGCCGCCTCTGGATGACACAAGGGTGCAGAATGACCAAATTTTGTCTCTGCGTGTCATCGAGCCCGCCGCCTCTGGATGACAAAAGGGTGTGGATAACCGTAAGGTATCTCCGCGTGTCATCGGGCCCGCCTCCTCTGGATGACACAAGGGTGCAGAATGACCAAATTTTGTCTCTGCGTGTCATCGGGCCCGCCGCCTCTGGATGACAAAAGGGTGTGGATAACCGTAAGGTATCTCCGCGTGTCATCGGGCCCGCCGCCTTTGGATGACACAAGGGTGCAGAATGACCAAATTTTGTCTCTGCGTGTCATCGGGCCCGCCGCCTTTGGATGACACAAGGGTGCAGAATGACCAAATTTTGTCTCTGCGTGTCATCGGGCCCGCCGCCTCTGGATGACAAAAGGGTGCGGATAACCGTAAGGTATATCCGCGTGTCATCGGGCCCGCCGCCTCTGGATGACACAAGGGTGCAGAATGACCAAATTTTGTCTCTGCGTGTCATCGGGCCCGCCGCCTCTGGATGACACAAGGGTGCATGTCACATGACCTCAGGGTCAGTATGACAAAGATTATGGGGCGGCCGACAAAAGCAAGGCTCTTGCTCCTACGTATCCTCCAATGAGGAACTCAGACCTACGTAGTTCTAGATAACTTGTGAGACTTGAAAAAGTCTCCACCAGAAGATGCCTACATCTCCGGAAAGGGCGCAGATGACCATATTGGCCTCCGCTTATCAATCACACTCGAGGTGCGGATAACTGTAAGGTGTCTCTGCGGGCTACCAGCTCTTGGGTCATGGTAACAGAAAGCTGTGTGGTCGACAAAAGCGAGGCTTTTGCTCCTACGTATCCTCCAATGAGGAACTCAGACCTACGTAGTTCTGGATAACTTGTGAGACTTGAAAAAGTCTCGGTGTTTTCTCCACTAAAATGCAAACATGCTTTAGCAAAGAGACAAATATTCCAACTGATTAGAGCAGCATATGCTTTTTTGAGTGACAAACAATGCGTCTACCAGGGAAGGAGAGTCTGCTGATGAAACCCCCCCATAACCATAAATGAGATTTTGGATGTTAGCATTTCGTTTCTAAATGACCATTTAGAGGAAACACTGGGTTCGACAAAAATAGAAGAAAATCACTCAAAGTGTATCAATCTCGCACATGTAAGTGTTTCATCCTAATTCCGAACCATAGATATGTCATGACTTGACTTTGCAAATTATTTCCTATCAAATCAAAAATTACATGCATGATCATGGATCAATATGACTTCCCTTGGGAATGGGTTCTTTTAGTGGGTTTTTCGGTTTTTGTGTGTTTTTGGCTTTTGATTTTTTGGTTGGCTTTTTCCTTTTCTGTTTTTGTTTAGTGCGGGGCAAAAAAGTCGCTAGCGCACAAGATTTTGATTGGTAATTAAAGGGAGAAGACCACTTTAGGTGGTGGTTTCCCTTCCTTCTTTTTGTTCATTTGGTGACAATTCTGTATTGTTCAGATATTTTCTGGTCAAAAGACCATTATGCACATTTCTTCTAGTTTCTTTGATCAGGAGCTTTCTTCTTTTTTACTTTCTCCCATTGTTCTTCTTTTTTTTTTCTTTTTCTTTGACTTGGAATTTTCTTTCCTTTCTTTTCGCTTTCTCCCACTCTTTGATTGGGAATTTCCTTGCTTCCCCCCTTTTTTTTTCTTTGATTGGAAATTTTCCATCTCTCCTTTTTTGCTTTCTCTTTGATTGGAAATTGTCCTTCTCTTTTTTCTTTGATTGGAAATTTTCCTTCTCTTCTTTTTTGCTTCCGAGGGTAAGGATTGACATTCTCACCCTGGGTCAAGGTTTATGGTGAGTCAGGATTTTGGCTCAAGGTTTGTAGAATGGATAGACATGATACATGTCGGGGTTTGGTTTGGCTCAAGGATAAAAGGGATGCCCCACATTTTTTCCATGACACAAATGCAAAAATGATGATTTGGAAATTTTATGCAAAACTGGTCATGCATGCACCTACGCCGACACTCAAGTGTCAAATTTTTATGGTCATGTGATGCTAGGGCTCAGGATTCATTTCCTCCACTTTAGTCAACCCAATGTTTCCAAAATATGTTCTTTTATCAATTTGTGCATTCATCCGAGTCCATTTTGGGCGTCCTGGAAAATTTTCACAGCATTCACCCTTCAGGTGTACACACACATTTTCCAAAAATTGGTTATGATCAGTGATTTTTTTTTCAAAGAAAAGTTGGAAATCATCTCTTTTCATAAGCATGTCGGTTTTTCAGCTAGACAACTTATTTTCTTTTTTCTCCTTCTTCCTTTGTTTATTTCTTTTTCTTGTTTGTTTTTGTTTCCCCCCCCCCCCTTTTTTTTCATGAGGTATTTTGCTACCTAAACATGTGTATATTTTTGTGAGGTATTTTTGCTATATACATGCATATCCAAGGTATCTTGCTACCTAAACATACATATATATTTTGTGAGGTATCTTTTTGTTACATACATGCATATTCAAGGTATCTTTCTACCTAAACATACATATATATATTTTGTGAAGTATTTTTTGTTTACATACATGCATATCTAACGTATCTTTCTACCTAAACATACATATATATATATATATATATATTTTGTGAACTGTTTTTTTTTTGTTTACATACATGCATATCTAAGGTATTTTCACTACCTAAACATACCTACATATATTTTGTGAGGTAGTTGTTTGCTACCTAAATTACATACATGCATATCTAAGGTATTTTTCACTACCTAAACACGCATACATATATTTTGTGAGGTATGACTACCTTCCGAGCTTGTGCTCGTTTTATTTAAATTCTTAGGAACATGAGCAACTAGGTGTGTCCTACTATAAAAAGTGATCAAATAGCAAGCAGAAATTTAAAAGTTACTAGGTTGCCTCCTAGTAGCGCTTCTTTAACGTCTTGAGCTGGACGCCTCATGACTTGTTTGTCACGGACCTAGTACTTTTGCTTATCTTTGGCTTTGGACTTGGTAGCCTGCTGGTCGGCCATGTGTCGTAGGCAACGCTCTAACCATTTTATGGATGAGCTGAGGTGAACTTTAGAGGTGGTGGCGGTGTGTCTATTGCCCGCTACCGGCCATCCCAATGCTGTTGTGGTGTTTCGCCCTGCGCCTGCCTGGGGGCGCAGCACTTCTTGATGAAAGCTCGATTGGTAGGGGGCCTGATGACCTTGCTGGGGGCGACAGGCACTCCCTATAACTGACAGAGACCCGTATTTAGAGCTGGCAATTCCAAGACCCTGTTGGCCTTCTTCGGGTCCACTAGGTGTCTTACGGGCACAATCCCTGCAAACAATAGATGACATCAGAAATCAGTTGGGGGAGGTGCATACTTACCTATGTCACGACGACATGAACTTGCTGGGGGGAACGGGCGCCCTGTCAGGCCGACAGAGACCCGTAACCAGAGCTGGAAACCCCAGGGCCTGTTGGACTTCTTTAGGTCCACTTGGTGTCTTTGTGGGTGCGATCCCTACAAGCAATAGATGGTATCAGAAATCAGTTGAACCATATGCATACTTACCCATGTCGGGACGACACAGACCAACTGATACTTTTGCAGGGGGAGATTGGCATTGCGGTCGTTGGGCAGAATGTTGCTAAGTAGCAATGTCATCTATATCTGTGTAAGAGTGGTCATGTCGGTGCGCATGATCTGCACTTGTTTCTTTGCAGCGGCACGGGTGAAATCTTGCCCCGGTATGCATAGTAGCTGTGTGATAGCCTCCTTCTCTGGTTGTGCTTGCACAGTTGGTCGCCCTCCAATATCAGGGGGTGGCCCAGGAACCGTTAAAAGGAAACTACTAGCCCCTTAACCAGGAGTGCAAGTCTCGGTTAAGCATTTAAGGGCAGAGGACCTTAAATTCTCTTAAGGTGTGGATGTGGAGCACACTGAAAATGATAACACGTAGCCCTCTAAAGGTGAGGGCGTGCAGCCCTCTCAAGGCGAGAATGTGTAGTCCTCTGGAGGTGAGGGTGTGCAGCCCTCTGATGGCGAGGACGTGCAGTTCTCTGATGGCGAGGGCGTGTAGCCCTCAAAAGGTGAGGGCATGTAGCCCTATGAAGGCGAGGACGTGAAGTCCTCTGAAGGCGAGGGTGTGCGGCCCTCTGATGGTGAGGACGTGTAGTCCTCTCAAGGCGAGGACGTGTAGTCCTCTGAAAGTGAGGGTAACTAGTACCCAAGGTGAAGGCGTGTAGCCCTCTCAAGGCAAGGACATGTAGTCCTCTGGAGGTGAGGGCGTGCAGCCCTCTGATGTGTAGTCCTCTCAAGGCGAGGACGTGTAGTCCTCTCAACGGTGAGGGTAACTAGCACCCAAGGTGAGGGCGTGTAGCCCTCTCAAGGCGAGGACGTGTAGTCCTCTGATGGTGAGGGCGTGCAGCCCTCTGATGGTGAGGACGTGTAGTCCTCTCAAGGCGAGGACGTGTTGTCCTCTCAACGGTGAGGGTAACTAGTACCCAAGGTGAGGGCGTGTAACCCTCTCAAGGCGAGGACGTGTAGTCCTCTGAAGGTGAGGACGTGCAGCCCTCTGATGGTGAGGACGTGTAGTCCTCTCAAGGCGAGGACGTGTAGTCCTCTCAACGGTGAGGGTAACTAGTACCCAAGGTGAGGGCGTGTAGCCCTCTCAAGGCGAGACGTGTAGTCCTCTGATGGTGATAGGTACAAGTACCCAAGGGTCCACCCTTATGACAAAGCAAGAGATCGACTCATCGAGAGGGCCGGTCATCCCAAATCCACAAGATTTGGACATTAGATGTAGGAAATCTATGCAGTTAACATGATTTTTAGGGATGCAGATGCATGCAACCTTTGTCGTGAAATTTGGTAAATGCGGACTTCATATGAAACAATGCAATGTAATGGAAAGTTGTACAATGTTCATGACATTCTTTCCCTTTTTTGTGATTTTGATTTTGATTTGATTTTTTGGGAAACACAGATTGACTATCCTTTTGAAAGAGGTGATAATTCATGCAACCTCATCCTATCTTTCTGCAAATCTCTCCGGGAACTCCCTCAAAGTGTATGTTCTGTTTGATTTAGTCACTTGACCATTTTGGAGTGACGGCAATGGAGTCGTTTGATGTTTAATCAAGCCATTGAAATCCTAGGGTTTGTCCCCCCCTTTTTTTTTGTTAAAAACATCGATGGGTGAGAACTTTTGATCGGCCCCTAGGTTCGCTTGAGGTTTTTGCATGGTGCCTTTCGTTGCCCCAGTGTAGGGCTTAGAGGTACCAATTGTTGTCTTGTTTTCACGACCTCGTAGTGAGGAAGAATGAAAGAAGCAGTTGATTCTTGCAAAAAGAATTTTCCAAGGACGAGAAATAATTGAAGGATCTTTCAGTTGATGGATTAAGTCAAATGACTCCTATGTAGAAGCAAGATGTTTTGATGTCTTGATGATGCTAAAGGATCAAGTGCTTCTAAGTTTTATTCAAGACAAGAATCTAAGAAAATCAAGATATATGATCAAGTTTGATCTCTTAGAATCTTTAGGAAGAAGTTTCCAAATTGAAACAAACAAAAGGTTTGACCAAAGAATTCTAACATTTCAAATTGAGATTTGCTCTCTGGTAATCGATTACCAGCAGTTGAAAATGTTTTAATTCAAATTTTTAAAACCTGTAATCGATTACATAAGTCTTGTAATTGATTACCAGACGGGATTTTCAAAAAAAAAAAAAATTCCAAGAGACATATCTATTCAAATGTTTTATGAACGGCCATTCAAATGTTTTAAAGAGAGTTTTCATTGCCCAAACAGTTTTATCCTCTCGAAAGATCAAGAGTTTTTCTGAACTGAAATGTCTTATCCTCTCAAAAAGATTCCTTGGTCAACCACTTGCATATTCAATAAGGAATTTTGATTGATCTTCATTTTACAATCTACCTCTTTTACGAGAGACCTCTTCTTCTCTTCTTCTTATTTCTGAAAAGGGATTAAGAGACCGTGGGTCTCTTGTTGTAGAGGATTCTTGAACACAAGGGAAGGGTTATCCCTGTGTGCATTGTCAACCCCCCCTTTTTCTTAAGGTAACTGAGGCTATTTGTCCAACATCCTATTCTTGATAACCCACTTCTCTCTAAAAAGACAGACTTTCCGGAATGAGGTCACATGAACTTCTTGAAAACACAGTCAATCAAATGCTCCCTTTTTTTTTTCTTTTTGAAGCCTTTTTTTTTATTTTGGAACTTATTTGTTTTGAACTTTACTCGTTGTTTTACGGCGCTCCCAACAACGTGCAAGATGAGTAATCTCTGATTGAAAGGTCTTGGAAGTCCAAACTCAGGAGCACAGGTCGCTTGAGCAAACAGACCAATGGCTTGCACCCACATTCCGGTGAAAGTTGAATAAGCAAACATGCGTTTGTGAGAGGATGAGGGACAAAGATATCAACTTCGTCCATTTCATTTAACATTGTAACTGTGGTTTACAATAATGGTACAAACTTGAAAATCCTGATGAGTCATTAGAGACATCTAACAACAGCTTTCAAAAATTGCCCCATGTGTGGCATCTCTTGTCAATGTCAGGATTTATACGCAATTCTCCTCAAATTTCATCCAGCCCGCATCAATTAGACCTTGCACCTTACGATTCAGAGCCCTACAATGCTCCATGGAACGCCCTGGGGCTTCTCCGTGACCAGCACACGTTGCGTTCGAGTTGTATTCTCGAAGAAATGGAGGTTGATGAACCTTGGCTGGGGATATGGCTACCATTGAATTATCAAGTAGATATGGGATCAAGTTTAGCATATGACAACGGAATTTGGGGTGAACCCTACAGGCTTTCTCGCTGCAAAATTCATTTCTTGTTGGTGTTCTTTTGGTTTGTGCTAAAGGTGGTCTTCGTCATTGGAAGTGCGGTAGACAGGCTTTGTGGTTGATTTAGGGATGGCCTTTGTGGATAACTGGGTGGTGGGTAAGGAGGAGGTTTGTTATTGGCTGAGTAATGACATTGTTGGGTTGGTGAGAAACTTGGCCGTATAGGAATGACAGTCACATCATGGGTTTCTCCCTCTTTCTCACCCTCTTCATTTGCCCCAGTTTTCTCAGTCGTCCTAGCAGGATGATTAAATTTGCCTCTTTTCAGACCCACTTCGATCCTTTTGCTGGCGAAGACCAAATCTATAAAACTCGAAGGTGTGTAACCCACCATTTTTCATAGTAGAACACCGGTCACGTGTCTACTATCATTGTGATAATCTCTTTCTCTGTTATTGGGGGTGCTACTTGAGTTGCCAAGTCTCTCCATCTTTGGGCGTATTCTTTGAAAGATTCGTGCCCCCTTTTTGCACATGTTCTGTAGTTGCATCCTATTCGGAGCCACATCAGAATTGTACTGACACTGCCTAACGAAGGCAACCATTAGGTCCTTCCAAGAATGGACTCAAGAAGGTTCCTAAGTTAGTATACCAGGCGACAGTTGCCCTAGTAAGACTTTCTCAGGAAAAATGTATCAGCAGTTTCTCATCTTTTGCGTATGCCCCCATCTTCCGACAGTACATCTTTAGATGGTTCTTGGAGCGAGTAGTCCCCTTGTACTTGCCAAAGTCCGGCACCTTGAACTTGGGAATGACCATGTTTGGGTATTAGGAACAACTCTTCTAGGTTAGCAAAGGCATAATCTTCACCTCCTTCAATGGCCCTGAGCCTTTCCTCTAGATGATCCAACTTTCCCATTCCTGCCATAGTCATGAGGGTTTTTAACCGCTGTGGAATGCAAGAGGTGCAGTTGTGGGTGATACTGAGGGCCCTCCAAAGGGTTTTGTAGGGGTATACCACCAACTGCTTGCCCTTCAGTGGCATATCCGAGCCAAGGCTCGAAGTCGGCTAGATTGTGATGGGGAATTTCATGGGTCTCTTCCACGGTTTAAGAGACATGTGCATGATCAGTTTGGGGTTGCTGGCTTTCAATGGGTATAGGAGTGGAGTTATTGACATTCTTATTGGGAGTGTACGCCACATTGGGTGGCGTATAGTTAAGAGGCAAGCCATATGACAGGAAGGCGTGCTCGTTTTGAATTTGCACATCATGGGGGCCGCCCGTACTTCCTAAATCTTTGCCTACCATATTTGAGGTTGAATGATTCATTTGCTTGAGCCCGGATGGGGACGTCGGGTTCACCTTAGCAACAATGCTGGTAGCGGCAATTGCAACCGCATTGGCTTCCATTATCTTCTTCACGCTCATCACGGCCTCCATCATTGTGGCCATTTTCTCTTTAATGGCCTCCATGTCGGCCTTCATCTTCTCTTGTATCTCCTCTACTTCACCCATTACTCTAGCTCTAGCACGAGTTCGGTAAGGGCATCGTAAAGCGTGTCCCTTTCTTTTTTATAACAATGATTAAGTTCATTTTATTTTATTTTATTTTATTTTTCAAGGAAAGAATGCAATGAGCAATGCAACCAATGAAAGCATGGATGCATGCGAATGATGTACAGTTGAAGTATTTCGAATTTTTACGCAAGATATGGGGTTGAATCAATTTAGATTTTGAACATGGTCCATGACATCTTTGTCAAGGTGAAACTGGAAGTAACAAGGACATCAATAATCCTAAATATGTTTGGCAGTAGACGAAGCAGTGATGTGACTCGATTCATCTTTTTCCCCAATTTTGCAAGACGGTTACTTCCATATTTCAACTTGACTTGGTGAACCTTTTTGTAAAAGCATGAGCTTGGTTCAACCCTATAATCCAAGGAATGGCAATTCTGATCGCCAATACTTCAACAACATCTCATAGGGATGAATGACTCGGGCATACTTTAAGCTTATGCACGGAAAATGTAATTATGAAATTGAGATGCCTGAAGAAACACTATTTCCTAGTTAACCATGCATTAGGTACCATGTTCAATTATTTTGTTTTGTTGTTGTGTGTTTTTTTTTTTTTTCGAAATGGGTTTATGATCCCAACATGGTTGGCTCATGGTGCCTAACACATGCAACTAAGAATGTAGTGTGAAGTTTCACGCTTCCCCTTTTTGTTTTTGTTTTGTAGAGGAAAACGCAAGGATGAGCAAACATGAAAACAAATGGTATGCAATTTTGCAGATCAAAAAGTTTGTTGAACGCATATGCATGATGATGCCATGACTCATGCAAAATGTGATGCTGGAATATGATAACGGACAAATGCATGAACGATATGTTCATTATGATGCCATGAAGAGATGCTTATGCGATGCATGATATGAATGCATTTTACGGACACGAGAGCCCGGAAAATTATCTCTTCTTACTTGCGCATTTGGGGGCGCAGTGCCCCATGTGTACAATTAAGAAGGTGATATGGACCTTCCGGCTTCCCGTGACAAAGGACGAGACCAACATACAATGCATGCTAGAGATAATATGCGGGAGTGACTTGATTCGCACTGATTTTTGGAGTAAAAACGTGGGATAAACTCATTTTATTCAAAAAGCTATAACTAGTCAAGATCTGAGCGACAATACAAACTTCCTAGCGGTTTCTAATCATATGGTGCATTAAGTCTATCATATGCTGACAATAGCTGAGAAGTCCGTGGATCTCCTCGGGGGAAGAGTAGGTGTCTGCCATTGCTTTGGCCTTGGTTAGCAATCGGGGAAGTTCTTGACTCCTGTTCAAAGTAAGAGCAAATCGGTCCATCCACATTGTTGCCTCTTGGTGCAATGAATCAATTACCCTTTCCCTTGCTTCCCTTTCTGCTGATAGCTTGGTGTACTCATCCTCTAGCCTTTGCTCGTGAGTCGCTGCTAGATTTAGCTTCTCTTTGCACTCATCGATGATGGCCCACATATTCCCTTCAGTCTCGCTTAACTGTTGGGACAAATTTCTTTCCGACCTAAGGCAAGCCTTTAGCTCGTCCTTCAAGATCATGCCTTTGACCCGTGATGATTCCTTTCACCTCTTTGGAGCTTGAGCTCACTATTGCTGCCCTATAAAGCCCCTCAAAACTTTGTTTTGGTCGTGTTCTTACTTTCGGGCCTTCTTGGTTTCTCGTTCCAAGGCTTCAGCGGTGGCCATATTGACGTCCCTTAGTTCATCATATTCTCTTCAGACTTTGACGGCTATGGACTTGAACTTCTCTTCGACTACCCGGGCTCTTTCAAGCTCTGCCTTTAGGGCTTATACCTCATCACTTTCTTCCGAAGTTTTAACCTCATCGTCTCTCACAGTCTTTAGATTTGGGAGCCAATCCAATCCTTGTGTCCAGACTCTCAGCCACTTATGATAACCGCCGATGATCCCATTACTGCTTCCCCTAAGCTCTCTGTCCTTTCTTCACGCCGCATCCCATGCCTTGTGAACTCCTTGGAGTACCCTCGCATTGTGGTCACTGAAACCCCGTGCGATGAAAGGCGTGATGCTTTCGTCTGATGGCACTCCTCTCATGGGGTAGCCAAGCTGTCTTATGGCGAGGACGAGATTATATTTAATACAACCCCTTGTTCCATCAAGGGAACATTTGGACATCCTTCGCATGAAGATAGAATCCTGATTCTTCCTTCCTTCTAGCGAGGGAACCAATTAACAGACGCCCCTCTATGCTAGCCAAGAGTTGGTCCCAATTCGTCTTTCTTTTTTCGACGCACGAGCGGTGACCTTGTAGCGGATAGACGGGCCTACCTTCTTGGAGAAAAAGGTGCGAAACCAGCCACACATAGAGAGCCAGTGCACAACAAACAATTCTTGCGCCACTCTTTTCACATCTCCGGTCAAACGTGTCATACATGGCCAAAATGGCGACGACCGGGCTTTCCTTGCCATAGTGAAAGGCGAGGAAAGCGTCAATCGCTGCTAGGTCCACTAACCCTTCCATATTTGGAAAGAGGACAACTCCAAAGATCAAAAGTGCCAAGATGTCAATAAAAGAAGCCCATTCGCCTTGATTTGCCAAGGCCTTTGCCCTTTCCTCCAAACACTTCCTTGGTACTCCGACTACTCCATTTCTGTTTTGCTTTACACGTTCCAACTCTTGTGCTGAGATTTTCACTACCTTGGCAACTCTTGTCGTGGAGGGATAGAACCCAGAGAAAAGATATGGCTTCCTTCCTCCCAGTGGGCATCCCAGGATTTCTTCAAACTCTTTCACAGTCGGCACTAGCTGGAAGTCCTCAAATGTGAAGCACCTTAGGGGCTGGTCATAATACTGGGAAAGGGATGCAATCGGTTCCATGGAGACTTCTACCCTAGCTAGGTCCCAAATCTTACCATAGTCTTTGCGGAAGGCTTGCCGTTGAAGTTGACCCATTAATTGCCCCAACTCTCGTAAACTAGTGACCTCTAAGCTCTTGATTTTGACTTGATAGAACCTCTTTTTAAGCGAAGGCTTTTGACTTGATCCCATGTTTTACTAAAGTGAAATAAAATCTAGTGCGAATCAAAACTCCGACATCTATCATGGGTGGAATGGATGAATGCATGAAAAAATGCATATGACACAGATGCAATTTACGAATACGGGAGCCCGAGAAATTGTTTCCTTCTTGGATACAACGTTTGGGCAGCATGGCACCCAACGTATGTTTTTAAGAAGGCGGCACGGACCCTCCGTCGGTTTGCTAAAGTGAGGGGATCAAAGACAAAACCCACGCATGATGCATATGCGAAAGGCACAACACGGGGATGTACATAGTACGACAATATTCACAAACAAATATAAGCAAAAGGGTATATGATACTTATGCATGGCAGTGTGAAAAATGGCACGCAGCGTGTTTGCTCCGTGCCCCTATTTAAGGGACCTATAAGGGAGAGGGCTAACTAGGCTTTTAGTGATAACCCCCAAGGTAGTCATATCTCTCTTGATGGTTTCTAGAGGTATCATCCCCTTCGAAGAACATACTGCAGCAGTAGGGACTACTAGCAACAATATGTTTTCAAAGAGAAAAACTCTAGATGAGGGTTCACTGTAATCAAGCAAGTCGAAGACCTAGCATGATCACAGATTCACCTCCACTCCTTATGTTCCCATGAACCCGGGTATAGGGCCCTTTTTCACTCACAGTGTGTGCAAATAGTGTTGGTGTTTGTGTGCATCAAATGAATAAATATTTACCTCATGCATACATTTTAAAACGCACCAAAAGCAATAAAGAGTTTATATACACAAGAACATAATGAAGGGAAACCAACAAAGAGGTAAGTCACGATAAAACATTACACAAGATTAAATGGCCTAACTCTCTAAAAACCATCCCCAGTGGAGTCGCCAACTGTCGCAACCTACCCTTCGGCGGGAGGGCGACGCGAGACTCGCGGGAAGCGTGTTCCACGAAAGGAATACGCGCGGAGTCGCCACCAACGTTTATTTGAGGAAAACGTCGGAAAAACCGAAAAAGACACGATCTACGAACTTTTAAGTAAAGGGTTCGGGAGTTGTATTTACGCACGGGGAAGGTATTAGCACCCCACACGTCCGTCCCAAGGGACGGCAGCCTTTAATCGAATGTGCAAACATGACTTTGATTTTTATGTTCCCTTTTATGTCCTTATATCCTTTATACCCTTTTTATATTTTTTCCTTTTTTGTGGTCGACAAGGGTGTTTCCCTTTGCTCCTACGTATTCCTCAATTGCGATGAGGAAATCAGACCTACGCAGTTCTTTCTTATCAAGTGATTCTTTTTTACTTAAGAGGTGATCATTTTAAGGCGTTGGACCTTGAAAATGATCCATTTTACTTAGTAAGAAATTGAAATGACAAACTTTAAAAAACCTATTTTTGTGGACGAGCTTGACTAGGCGAGTTTGATTTTAGCCTTAGTTTCACCTTAGTTATTAGTCAATTCGATTAAGAATGAGAAATCCCAAAGAGAAAACGTCCGATTGATTTTCCGCTTTATTTTACTAAAAGATGTTTTTTTATTATTATATTATTTTTTACCTCTTTTTTTGATTTCCAACGTGGTTACGGCACGACCGAACGGTCGGAATTCATTTTAACCGAAGTTGACGGATAATACAATTCAAACGTTCGGTGGAAATTTATTTTATTTTTAAGTTAAGCGAGAAATGACTTAAGTAAAATGGCTTAAGCACGTCAAAAGGGGGTATAAAAAGTAAACAAAACGAGAATAAAAAATGCACGAAACACAATGTGGACCACTACGGGTACATAGAATGAATCGAAAAGCTTGGTTCGAGGTACTTACCCGTTGAAGATCGAAGAACGATGAAGAACGAATGAAGAACGTCGAAGAACGGTTGAAACCTTTGCGAAATTCTTCACGAAAAACGTTACGGAAACGTTTCAGAAGCGCCTCGGCTTACATTTTCTTCACGGAAACAATTTTTCCAAGCAAATTCGAAAGAGAGAGAAGTGCCTAAGGGGCTGAACCCTTTTCTTCTTCACTTCCTCCCCTATTTATAGCAAAATAGGGGAGGTGCTTGCCGCCCAGCTCGCCCAGGCGAGCCAGGTTGCTTCCTCCAGAAGCAACAGCCTTCTGGAGGAATATTCTGGAGGGCCCAAGTGGGCCTGGGTGCTATTTGCACCCCCATTTTTACTAAGTACACCTCCCTCTGCTTTTTTTTGGTGATTCTTTTTTCGTAAAGTTACGGAAACTTACGAATTTCGTAACGATACTTGTTTTCTTTCCGTAATGTTACGGAACCTTGCGGATTACATAATCATCCCCTTTTTGACTTACGGAATGTTACGGAATCTCACTTAATTATGCAACGATGCTTCCATTTGATTTCTGGTGTGTCACGGAAACTTACGGATTGTGCATCAATATTTTTTTGGTTTTCCGGCATGTCCTGGAATTTCACAAATTGCCTAATGATGGGTGCCAAGCACCTCACAAGGACCAAAGATGGGTCGTATGTCATCAAGCAAAGGTCCCTGGACGAAATTAGGGTATGACATTATGGAATGCAAAAGGTGTAGTTGTGGGTTATACTGAGGGCCTTCCGAAGTGTTTTCAAGGGGTATACCACCAACTGCTTGCCCTTCAGTGGCATACCCGAGCCAAGGCTCGAAGTCGGCTAGATTGTGATAGGGAATTTCATGTGTCTCCCCCACGGTTTAAGAGACATGTGCATGATCAGTTTGGGGTTGTTAGCTCTCAATGGGTATAGGAGTGGAGTTATTGACATTCTTATTGGGAGTGTACGCCACATTGGGTGGCGTATAGTTGAGAGGCAAGCCATATGGCGGGAAGGCGTGGTCGTTTTGAATTTGCACATCATGGGGGCCGCCCGTACTTCCCAAATATTTGCCTACCATATCTGAGGTTGGATGATTCATTTGGTTGATGCCGGATGGGGACATCAGGTTCACCTTAGCAACAATGCTGGCAGCGGCAATTGCAACTGCATTGGCCTCCATTATCTTCTTCACGCTCATCATGGCCTCCATCATTGCAGCCATTTTCTCTTTCATGGCCTCCATGTCGGCCTCCATCTACTCTTGTACCTCCTCCTCTTTACCCATTACTCTAGCTCTAGCACGGGTTCGGTAAGGGCACCGTAAAGCATGTTTTTTTTTCTTTTTTATAACAATGATTAAGTTCTCTTTTTTTTTTCAAGGAAAGAATGCAATGAACAATGCAACCAATGAAAAGCATGGATGTATGCGAATGATGCACAGTCGAAGTATTATGAATTTTTACACAGGATATGGGGTTGAATCAATTTAGATTTTCAACATGGTCAATGACATCTTCGTCAAGGTGAAACTGGAAGTAACAAGGACATCGACAGCCCTAAATGTGTTTGGCAGTAGACAAAGCAGCGATGTAACACGATCCATATTTTGCCCCAAATTTTTGCAAGATGGTTACTTCCATACTTCAACTTGACTCGATGAACCTTTTCGTAAAAGCAAGAGCTTGGTTCAACCCCATAACCCAGGGAATGGCAATTTTGATCACCAATACTTCATCAACATTTCATAGGGATGAAAGACTTGGGAATACGCATGCTATGCATGGAAAATGTAATTATGAGATTGAGATGCCCGAAGAAACATCCTTTCTTAGTTAACCATGCATTAGGTACCATGTTCAATCATTTTGTTTTTTAAGTGAAATGGGTTTACGATCCCAACACAGTTGGCTCATGGTACCGAATATATGCAACTAAGAATGCAGCGTGAATTTTCGCGCTTTCTTTTTTGTTTTTGTCTTGCAGGGGAAAACGCAAGGGTCACGCATGAGCAAACATGAAAACAATTAGTATGCAATTTGTAGATCAAAAAGTTTGTTGAACACATATGCATGATGATGCAATGACTCATGCAAAATGCGATGCTGGAATATGATAACGAACAAATGTAGGAACGATATGTTCATTATGATGCTGAAGAGATGTTTATGCGATGCATGATATGAGTGCATTTACAGACACGAGAGCCCGAAAAATCATCTCTCCTTACTTGCGCATTTGGGGGCGCAATGCCCCATGTGTGCAGTTAAGAAGACGATATGGATCTTCCGACTTCCCACGACAAAAGACGAGACCCACATACAACGCGTGCGTGACGACATGATGTAGACGCGCAAAAGCATAACACGGGGATACACATAGTACGACAATATCCACAAATAATTACAAGCAAAGGCGTACATGACATTTAGGACTACATGCATGGCAGTGTTTAAAATGGCACGCAGCGTGTTCGCTTCGTGCCCCTATTTTAGGGACCTATAGGATAATATCTAGGGGTCTCTAACAACCACTCCCAATGATTCATAGCTCACACGGCTGTTTTCTAGAGGTATCATCACTCAAGATAATAATATTGTGGCGGTATGGAATACCAGCGACAACATATTATAAAGAGAGAAAGCTCTAGACGAGGTTTCACTATTATCAAGCAAGTCGGAGACCTAGCATAATCATAGATTCACCTCCACTCCTTAAATTCCCATGAACCCGGGTATCGGGCCCCTTTTTCACTCAAACCCGTGGGTGCTTAGATTGCAGTGTAAAAATGTGGAAAAGACAGTAGTTATTACATTTTACACAGTTCAACAAAATGCACACACAAAGTTTCACAATTCCACAATTCTTTAAAATAGGCCTAACTCACAAAAAGTCCCCAGTGGAGTCGCCAACTGTCGCAACGTGCCCTTTGCGGGCGAGCGAAGGCGAGGCTCACGGGTGCGCTTTCCAAAGGAGGAAAAGATGCGCAGAGTTGCCACCAACGTTTATTTGTAGAAAACGTCGGAAAAACCGAAGGAAACCGGTCAAAATGAAAATTCTAAGTTCCAGAGTTGTATTTACATTTGAGGAAGGTATTAGCACCTCTTACGTTTGTCTCAAAGGACAACAGCCTATTTTTCAGAATTGTGGAAATTGTGTTATCTTAACTTTTAGTTCTTTTTATTTTTTGAGGTCGACAAAAGCGGGGCTTTTGCTCCTACGTACCCTCTATCGAAGAGGAAATCAGACCTACGTAGTTCTTTCTTTTTAAGCGTGAATCAAGCGATTCTTTTTACTTGAAAGGTGATCATTTTAAGGCGTTGGACCTTAAAAATGATCCATTTACTTGATAAGGAATACTGAGATGATAAAATTTCAAATCCTTTTTAGTGACTTTTTTTGTGGACGAGCTTGACTAGGCGAGTTGATTTTAGCCTTAGTTTCACTTTAGTTAATTCGATTAAGAATGAGAAATCCCAAAAAGAAAATGTCCGATTGATTTTTCGCTTTATTTTACTAAAACGTATTTTTTTGATTATTATATTATTATTTTACCTTTTGTTTTTTTCCAACTTGGTTACGGCACAACCGAACGGTCGGAATTTATTTTAACAGAAATTAACGGAAGATACAATTCGAATGATCGGTGGAAATTTATTTTATTTTTAGATTAGGCGAGAAACGACTTAAATAAATGACTGAAGCACGTTAAAAGGGGGTACGGAAAGTAAATGAAAACGAGAATAAAAATACATGAAACAAAATGTGGACCACCACAGGTACATAGAATGAATTGAAAAGTTCGGTTTGAGGTATTTACCCGTTGAAGACTGAAGAAAACGAAGAACGAATGATGAATGTTGAAGAACGGTCGAAAATCTTCGCGTAATTACTCACAGAAACGTTACGGAAGCGCCTCGGCTTGGATTTTCTTCACGGAAACAATTTCCCTCAGCAATTTCGAGAGAATCAGAAGTGCCAAGAAGGCTGAACCCTTTCTCCCTTCACTCCTCCCCCTATTTATAGCAAAATAGGGGAGGAGCTTGCCACCCAGCTCGCCCAGGCGAGCAAGGTTGCTTCCTCCAGAAGCAACAGCCTTCTGGAGGAAGAATCTGGAAGGCCCAAGTAGGCCGAATTGCTATTTGTACCCCCTTTTTACTAAATGCACCCCCCTTCTACTTTTTTTGATAATTATTTTTCCGTAACGTTACGAAACTTCACGAATTTCGTAACGATACTTATTTTCCTTCCGCAAGGTTACGAATCCTTACGGATTATGTATTTACTCTTTTTTAGAGTTCGAAGAAGTTACGGAAACTCACGGATTGCGCAAAAACACCTCTTCGATTTCCGCCACATTACGGAATTTCACGGATCGCGTAAGCCTGCTTCCTTTTGATTTCTGGCACGTCTCGGGACTTCATTTATTGTGCAACAAAGGACGCCAAGTAATCTCAAAGCGGCTAACCAAAGGTTGCATGTCATCAAGTAATAATCCTCGAACGAAATTAGGGTATGACAGAAGGAAAACCATTTTGCAACAAAAGGTGATATCAAAAGAGCACCCCTTCTTAAACAATCCTTCTACCTTCTCCTATCAAGGGAAACATCCCTTAGCATTGCCATACCTCTTGAGCTTAAGGTTATTCCTCAAGTAGGTTTGTCATACTTTTTGGTAGGAATAATCAACATGAAAATACAGAAAAATGTATATTTTATTGCATTAATTTCCTTACTTTTTAAAATAAAGATCAAGGGGTTCTCACGAACCCTAAGAGAATACCGGTCATTCCTGAGTGGCCCACTCCACCAAGTATAAGGAAAATTTGGGGCTTTAATGACTTAACAAACTTTTACAAAAGGTTTGTCCCATATTTTTCTATACTTATAGCACCATTCATTGAGTTGGTGAGGAACCATGTTCCCTCGTGGAAAGATACCCTGGAAAGGGGTTTTCAAACCTTACCCTACTCTAACATACCAAACACCAATAATATATATGTTTTTATTCTTTTTACTGGTGTTGAGGGAAGAAGCCCAGGGCTTCATGAATCTCTGGATATGAGGTCAAATCCTTTTGAAGGGGGAGGTAATGATGCAATCCTACCCCCCATGGGCATTGGATAGAAGACTCCAAGAAGATTGGGCAAGAGATGCAAGAGAAGACCCAAAGGTTCTCATGAGCCTTAGGGTAGATTTTGGGCCCATGGCTAAGTATGAGCCCACTTATCTTTGTACATATTAGATTAAGGTTTCATTATTTTTGGGCCTTGTATTTAGGGCTCCGTAGTGTAGGGAGGGTACCCTAGTAATGTAGGATTTTTCAACCCTTGTATTTTAGGGCACCTAGACTAGTTTTTGTATTAGGGGTAGTTTTGTAATTTCACATGCATTAAGTGCACTATTTGATGTGTGTGTGTTGGGAGAGAAATTTAATTGAATTGGGAGAAACCCAATCCAATTAAATTTTGGACCATCCTAAGGGGGAGGTGGGCATTTGCTTGCTACATCCCATTGCCACATCGTATAGTTACACTTTGCGCACACTTAGTGGAGAATCTTGGACTTGATATTAGATTAGTGGGCTGAACCATAGCTAAAATTCACTAATCACAATTAGTGAAATTATGGCTCTAAATTTGGCTTCACCAATTCAAATTCAAATTCAAATTCAAGTGAAATTTGAATAGAAATTCAAATTTTCCTCCAATTTTGTGAGACACTTAGGCTATAAATAGAGGCCTTGTGTGTGCATTTTTTGGAACTTTGATCATTTTAGAATTACACTTCAAAGTTCATACCTCATTTGAGGCATAAAATTTCGTGCTCCTTCTTTCCTTCTCCCTCCACTCACTCATCTTCTCCTACTTTCAAGCTCTTATCCATGACTTCCTACGGTGGAGAACTTGTTCTTGACTCATCTTCTCCTTGAAGTGATATCTCCCATCATCTTTCTTCCTTCTCCATTCCACTGCCATTGATCTTCAAGAAACAAATGACTCAATTGATGAAGAAGATCCAAGGCCTACAAGCTCCACATGGAGCTACATCAAAACCTAATTTCCATCTATCTAGTGACCAAGACAATTTGGGTTTACTAGAAAAGTAAAATGATTTATTTTTTATTTAATTTTATTTGTTAACAGAAGAACTTCACGAAGTTTAAAGAAGGAGGATAAAAGTAAGAAGTAGGGTATTGTGGGACAGTGGATTAAGTTCCCCACATAGGGAAAGCCATTTTAGCTATAGGATGTTCTTTTTTTCTTGAGATAAGTGTGAGTGTATTGTAAGATTGACTACACTAGATTATTACTTTCTTTTTTTAAAAAATGACCTTTCTTCTTCCCTGTTGCTTTGCTTCCAAGTTCTGACACTTTTCCCGATTTCTTTGTTATTGTATCTATCTCCTTATTCATTTCGTCAATTTTAAATAAGCTACAATTTATTGACCATATTCAAAATTTAATTACAAACATCATCATATATTAAACAAATCCCAAATTAAGTTACAAACATCACCATAAAATAAATTGAAATATATAAAAACTAAATTGATAAAAAAAAAAAGATAAAACACTTGTGTGTTCTTGGTGTGGTGGAGCTTGCTTGGGATATTTCCATCTCCTCTGTGAACTTGCGGAAGCTATGGGGGGCGTCCATGGAGAGCTTCTTGACACCAACGAGGGGCACCGATGGAAAGGTGAGCCTTGTAGATGAGGTCAAAGTTGTAGTTACCCATGATCAATAGGCATTCTAGACTAGCTGGCGTTTATGACAACATGGGAGAGGGAGGCATCGTGGGTGAGAGTGGGTCGACTTTGGATTTGGTTTGTGTGAGTGGGTTTTGGTGTAGTTGTTGGTAGAGGAAGATGGCACCAAAGAAGCTTGACGATTTGAGGAGAAAAAAATAGATGGAAAGGAGAGAGAAATGTGTGTTCGGGGAGGGGGCTGAACTGGATCTACATAATAGGAAAGAACATTTTTTCAAATGATAATCTGGTGTAGGCAATCTTATGATAGTTCCATAGATCCTACGACCAAGATGACTATCCCATTGTGGGAGACTTAATTGGCTCTCTCGAATAGCCTACTTCCTAAGAGATTAGTTTAGAGAAATTAAGGAGTATTAAGTGTAATAAGCCTAAACTTCAAGGGACGTTAGTGTAATTTACTTTAAAAAAGATTTGCGACTTCCTTCCAACTTGTTTTTTTTTATAATGTTGCTATCTTTTTTTAATTTTTATATAAATAGTGTCTGATTAATTCTCAATTTCTTCTATAGATGCTTATTCTAAGTGTTTTTGTTGTTAAAGCATGTGTTAATATAGTTGGAACTTATTTTAGGTAACCATGACATTGTGTTGAGTATGTACGTGTTTTGTTAATATAGAAACCTGATTGATAATTTTTAATGGAATCTTTTCTTCTAACCATGTTTTTTCATTCACAAGACTCGAATTCAATTTTTTTCTAAAGGAACAAAGTTCGAACCAGTGACATGCTGGCATAGTTGAAGTTTATTGATAGTGATTGAATTTAGATTGTTAAACAAATGAAGAATTAAATTAAGAACTTGCAGAATCATCCAATTATAAATAATAACAGGTATCATGGTAAATGTTTCTCTTCTTAATAAGGAAATACTCTATGTGATGTCTCAATCTAAATGACACACTCTTTTTGTACATCAAAAAAGAGTGCTTTACCTTTATACCTATAGTTGGTAGGTTAACGAGCGTATAAAAATTTGGGCGTGGCTATAGGCAAGTACCTGATATTTCCATGGATTGCCGTGATTGCTCATTGTTGTTACGCAACTTGGCCTATCACATTTCAATCTTAAGAATCTTATTCTCTGTCTTTAAGGACATGCAATTTTAGCCCTTTTAACCTTTAACTTTAAACCATTGATTTACTGATGAGATCAATATCCAATCAATAGCAATGTGGGATATATGCACATGAAGACATGATATATGGGTCTCCGGATACGTAAACCATGATAGTAACATTATCATAGTCTATTAATTAATTATTTATATAAATCACATATATAATATATAATTCAGAAACAATCTTATTCCAATCAGATATGATCATAATAAATAATTAAAATTTTTAAATAATAAAAAAATAAAAAATACAAAATAATTAATAAAAAAATGACAGAATAAAAAAACTAATAATTTAAAAGTAGTGAGAAGCTAATATAAATTAGAAGAAAAAATTGAAATTTAACAAGTAGTTTAAGGGTAAAATTATCCAGTGAAATATGTACACCAAATAAAATAATTCTCGTTATTAATAATTATAGATAAAATTCTCATTTTAAATATTTAACGCAATTACATACTATAAAACTCAAATTCAAGATCACTCATAGTTAAACAAGAATTACATCATGATTTACGAGTTCGATGATATCTATTAATGCCTATTGTAACATTAGAAAGCAGGTATCAAATTTTAAGTTGTATTTATATGGTCCATATAGGAAACCAGCATATATCATTTCTCATACTTTTTAATTTTAGTAAAAGAAGATCCCATCTCGTCGTGCCTGATATATTTGAATATTTATATATGATGGCATATATATAAAGGTAGCAGACTGTGGATTACGGAATTGAGTTGTTCTTTATAACTCAACGGTGCAGAAGAGGTTACCTTGCCTAGTTGCCTTACTCTCTCAGAGTAATGTACTTCAAAAATCAAGTTCCTTCGAATATCAATTATGGGCTATCACAATTTAATTATAATATATTTTCTACAAAAGCTAAGTATGTCCTCATTGATGACGCCAAGATATATGCTTTACAGTTCATAGGAAGCAAAAAATGAGAGAAAATAATCATGAATGGATGAAATGTCCAGAAGCGAAAAAAAAGAGGCTAAATATTAATATATAGAAACATTTTTAAATTTAATAGTGTATATATGGTGACAATCTAGAATAACACTAAGTGGGGCACATAACGAAGGCTACGACAAAGGCAAATTAGAAGATATGTGAGAGGCATGCATACGCACGAATGCTTTGAGAGTTAGATAAAATTCAAGACCACGATCACTTGTAAAATCAAGGAATGGTGAAAAGTAATTTTATTTTAATTATATAGAAAAGTTATATATATATGTTATTTTCAACTTTGAATATCTTAATCTTGGAGCTTATAGGTTCAAGAAGATCCATTTCCTGCCTTTCGGTCTTTCAAACTAAATATATGAAGATGCTACAGCTTCCAAAAATAAATACGTAAAACAGTGAAAACGCATTATCTGCAGTCATTTTCTTTAGCTTTGTCTCATATGTCCAGGACACAGAACATTTTACACGTCTCTTTTTAACAATAACATTAACAGATGGTGTTATGTAGTTTTTTTTACTAAAAAAAAGTTAAAATAAAAATTTTGATTTTTCATTTAAATTTTTTATTTTAGTTTCATCGACGCCTAAGTTTTAAAATTTTTACTTTAATCTATTATATTTATATTAGGTTAAGTTGATCTTTCTGTTAATTAGTTTATTATACTAATTTGATTATGTTAGATTATAAGTATGAGGTAAAGTTTCACATCGTGTAGTAATAAGATAATTGATCATATAAATGAAAAAAAGATTCCTAAATCTGAGCCTTAATGTTTTGGGTTATAAGATTCATTTATATGGTTGCTTAAGGTCTATTGATGTAAATTTTCTTAGTGTTTACCTCTAGGTTGCACATGTTTTCAAGATGCGGTTATTTAAAAGTATAGCAAAAAAAAAAAAAAAAGATTTGAATCTAATTCACTAGGTTACATTTTGGGGAAAAAAAATCAGAAATATCCTTTATAATCTGGCAAAGACTAATCATTGTTTTTTATTATTATAGGCAAATGTTAGTTGATATTAGTGAGAGAATTCAAACCCATAATCTTAATTATAAGATAAAATAATACGTATATACATAAGATTTGTAGATATGATAATTTGCATAAATATATATACAGTACACTACATTATAATTCGCATATCATAAGAGACAAATATGTTAGTTTTTTTTTAAGAAAAATATGTTAATTGTTAAATGTATAACATATTTTTTATAGGTTTGCATTATTTTTATTTTTGTAAGTAAAAAATATTATTATTAAATAGAACATTTTAAAATTAAAACAGCATCAAGCCGAATAATTGTACCTACCCCAAACCCACTACAAGCAAGAAACGATAAGAGTTTGCCTTATTATTTCCCTTGGGTCCATGAAATTGGAAAATCAATAATGTTCACTATCCTATTAAAGTACATTACAGGACAAAGAATAATTGGAGTTGAAGACAAGGTTCAAGAGTCATGGTGGTTTATTAGGTCATTCAGGCCCTCGCTTTTCTCATAGTCATGTATTTCATTTTAATTTAAAGTTTTTATATATTATCTCATTTATGTATATGTAATAGATAAATTATACTTTTTTAAGAAAGTAGATAATTTTTACTTATTATAATATATCACCTCATGTTTTAAATAATATATACTCACAATCGATCATGTAACTAGGTGTTAAATATAAACTAGTAATTAACATTCTTAAGAAAACAGTTCAAAATTTTAATTTTGTTTCTTACAAATTCAAAATTTAAATCTTAATCACAAGAATACTCGAGGAATTACTTATCTTAGGACATCTGATTGAAGAGAGAGAGAAACCGGACGAAATGTGGTATGAATAACGTTTGTGATTCCAAACTTATAGTCCAATACATTGTTTTGTTCTCATTAGTATTCTATATGAATCTTTGGTAGTTTGAGCTATTTTACTATAAATTTATATGTAATATAGGTAAATATCCACTTTGCGTGACAAGGACATGCAGGATATAACTTAGCATAAAAAAGACCTTAGTAATAACCAACTTATAGTAACTTTATGACAACCCTTTGAATGAGATTCTCAACGCAAATACTTGTAATATAAATCATGGCTAGTAGCGTCACAATGATACCACTATAAATAGACACCTATAATAATAGACTCTCTCTAGACATATTCAAGGGCACTTGACTCTCAAAACCCTCTCTCACTCTCACTCTAATTCTCGCTACGTAACTCTACCAAATCACATTCCATATCCTACAATGGTGCCATTTGTGGAAATCTTTGATTCTCTAGGATGAAAGGATCCATTGTTCATGGGAGAAGCTTTAGTAGTTGCAACACATTCTTCACTTGTGAGAGAAGCCACAACCTTGCCAAGAATGGGAGAAAATGTGGCATTCATGAGTGCCCAATTGGTTGAACTCAAGGAGATGCTTAAACGACATAAAACAATGTTTGAAGAACACCAAAAATTGATAGCGAATTTGTGAACGAAAAATGACAATGCTCATAATGAAATTCCAAACATAGTAGAAATTGAAGGAAATTCGTTAGCAAAGATAAAACAGGCAGAAAATTAATTTGAGAAATCAAAATCACATATTCCACCAAAATCAGAGAAGAAAGAGTCTCTGATCACCATCACTACTGAGGTGGATAAAGAAGTAAATTTTGATGAAGTCATTCCCTTCAACATGTCGTTTTCCAAACATTTGGTGGAAATTCAAGTCCTGAAGTAGCTACAACAGCTTCCAATGATGGAGTTGTATGACAGATTTTTCGATCCAAACGATTACTTATTGGCGTTTGAATCGAAATTATCAAACAAAGGAGTTTCCACTTTGATAATGTGTCACGTGATAATTTCTTTTCACACCTTATTTTGTGAGCAATTGTCTTAGCTTTTCTTTTGAATGTTTGCTTATAATTGTGGTTTTTTTTTAATAAATTGTATAAAATGGTTTTGGAAACTTAAAAGGATGGTTTTTGATGTTTTTGTGTAAATTTTGATGTTACAGGAGTAGATCAAGAATTGAAGAGTTGCAAAGATGATCTCGCCACAGTGACATATGTTTTCACCACAACGAAGAAGGATTCTTGATTAGTTGAAAATAATGAAGATTCCCTTCCTATAGCAAAGCTGAGTCTCGCCACAACAATTTTGTAAAGCTGAAGACCTTGAAGTTAGTAGAAACATAGTCCTGCAAGTCAACCTTTCGCTCCAGCAAATCAAGTGCCAAAGCATGAAGATTAACTTTTAAGTTCTTAATTCGTTAGTGTAATTTTGTTGTAGTGAACTATGCTTTCACTACAACAAAACTTCTCTTAGGCATAAAAACTTAATGTGATCACAGCTCTATTACAAGAGCTTGTAACATCATTGGAAGAGACTTTTGGTTCATTCTACAAATTTAGAAATAGAATCCCAAACTTTTTCCCTGTTCTTTCTTCTATCTCCTTCTTTTCCTGCATTATTATTTTTCTAGGTATTGTTTGAATCCTTCATGATCCAAAGGAACTAAAATTCATAGTTGCAGTGATTGATGTAGAATTCAAGTATATAATCTCTATTTTCTGATCAATTCATGTAGTTAATGTGATACTATTCTAGTTCTATACTTAGATGGATGTCAGCTGAGTGATCAACCTAGCTTTAAAGGATTTGGAATGTGTGGAAACAAGTTCAAATCCTAGGATCTAAATTGAAATTGTATAAGGCTTTGATGCTAAGAATGGATCAATTACTTGCATTTGTAGATTCACTAATCTTCTTCTGAGTTAGGAAAGTTTAGGATTTTCAACTAGCAAGGAGAGACCAAAGACATAAGTGAGGTTAAGGTTGATCTGACTAGGACCTAATGAACCGCTTAGAGAATATATCTCATGATTCAACAAAGAAGCTAGAGCAGCAAACAACCTACAACTAGGAATTGGGTTAATGCTAGCCAAAGACAGTATGAGGGAATGATCTCCTTTCTTCACATCCATCTTAAAAACACCACCCGACACTTTGGAGGAATTCTTGAAAAAGGTAGAAAAATACATTAACTATGGAAATGTCTTAGAAGCTGGAAACTAAAAATGGTAGAGAATCAAAGTGTGCGAAAGAAAACTGTGCATGCATAAAATGACAAGCCGCCTAAGTCAGATAAGAGAGGGGCATACAAAGTTAGGCCAAAGTACAATGAGTATACTCCTTTAAATGCATCTCAAGGAATAATACTAAATGAAATCATAAATGTGGAGTTGAAGGATGTTGGTCTTGATGTTCCCAAACCGTTAAGAACTGGAAGTAATGAAAAAGATCAACCAAAATATTGTGGCTATCATTGTACAATAGGACATGATTTCAATTAAAAAATGCAATTGAAATCGTTATTCACCAGGGAAAACTAGGTTGATATGTACAAGGACGGGAAGGTATTTACAGACCTCAATTTGATAGGCCACCTCGTAACGAACTACGTGAAAGATTGAGAAATCCCAATCGTTATCAAAGAAGAGGTCGCTCCAAGAGCATTCTCCGAGGTATTGACATAAGACTCCAGAAATAGAGGTAGAAAATCATGTACAGGAGATACATCAGGAAGGATCCAATTTAAAGCATAAGCCAGATTCACCTAAGAAGCGACCAAATTCTCTTTCATGAGAACATTAAGTGATTCATGTCATAGCAAGATGATTTGTTAGTGGAGGTCCTTCAAACAATGCTCAGAAGAGACATGCAGGAGAGGTATTGCCTGTTGTTCATGGTGGAAGAAACTGTGAATCAAATAAAAGAAGACCCCACCATTGATCTTTGATGACAAGAGCATTGACATATCAGTTGTACCAGACCATGATGATCCTTTATTGGTGAAAGCTTTCATAAACAATAAACTCCAACATCGTCAATGAAGAAGAATGCATACTTTTCTAGATGCGAGAAGGCCAAAACAGAAACGCCAACATCGTCCTCTAAAGAAGAATGCAATGTTCATAAAAACATCAAGATCACTCGAGCGAGCCAGAGGAAGGAGGTCCTATTGATACCTTAGGCTTCTTCTACAATTCAGGAATAGTGAGTGCAAAAGAACACAAAAAGATATAGTTTGACCTCGGAGGAGAGCTCTTGGGATGAATTCTAGACACTAAAATTATACCATGAAGCCTATTGGTGTCAAGCCCTTTTGAGAGAAATCAACGATGCTCCAAATAACCTACAACCTCCTATTAGCCACTCTAGTATTTTGAAGCCAACGAATATGTTCGTCAAAATTACTAGAGTGACTAATGAAAGAAAAAAAAGGTTGAAAATAGAGTACAAAAATAAGAGTAGTGAAGTTTTTGAAAGAAATAAATGAAAAAAAGAGAAGAAAATGATGGATGAAAAGGAAGGAAAGTTTGTATTTATAAGCAGAAGGAAAATACAAAACGTCAAAACAATAAAGAAAAATCACATAGGGAATTACGCCGGTTATGAAATTAAAAGAAAAAGTGGGAAAGTGATGAAGAACACGTTAGTGCAATAAAAGGTGTGGAAGTTAGAAAGATAAATGGTGTGTGTTTTCAAATCTGATCTGATGTGTAATACTTAATAAAAGAACATGGCAAGATAGCTTGGAAAGTAATCCATGGAAAGTCAGACCAAACAACAAAGTGGGAAACGACATATGTTCAAAAAAGACGTATTGTATTTACGACCAACACAACATACATACCAACTTTATGAGAAGCCAATATTCGACCAAATATCAAGGGTAAAATACATATCAAGAAAGTATGAAAATTTTTATCATAGTCAAAATTAATAATTATATGAACAAATTTAGAAAATGTAAATTGAAATTAAGATACAAACAACATCACTCAAAGTAAGTCATACAATACAACTAAAAGAAAGTAATACATTGACATTCTTCTATTTAATTTCACGATTATTACTTTTAAAGGAACAAGTTTTACAATGATCATAAGACACAATGGAGATTTTGGTCTTGATGATAGTAAAACAAAAAAGAAAAAGAAAAAAGAAAGTGACTTGACATGGAAAGCCGACTAAAAGTAAGGCAAGAGCCATGTTGGCCTACAAAGGAAGGGCACACACCACAGAAATCAACACATTGTCATCAATTCTGGTGTCTAATGGACTCATGCCTTTAGATGGCTTACCTCGAGACAATGCTCCAACTAGTGATCAAAGCCAGAGGGAAAAAAGCCTATGTTTTTCAGCTAAGCAAATATCTTGACAACAATGATGCAGAAATCAAGTGCAACAGCAACATACCAATAGATTGACTCAGAAGCTTCATCAACTATCAAAACATCTTCATCCATCAAGAATGAAGATCAAAGTCCCAAAGTGATGCTCAAGATATTTTGAATAGCTAATGAAGAAAAGGAATCAATATAAAGTTTGAGTAAACAATGAAACAGAGGTAGTCATTTATAGGCCAAGGAAAGCGTAAAAAACAAGTTATACAACCAGAATTGATACCGAAAATCACAACAAACAATCAACAAAAAGGGAAGTTAAAGAGCCATGAATGTATGACAACTACAATATAGGAGGCAACTACACAAAGAATATAAACATATGTCATCAACTAGATATACGGTTAAGATTTGGTTTAGTCAATGGTATCAAAGAAAACAAAAAAAGTACAACAAAGGTAAAACCAACATTAAAGGTAGAAATAATTGTTCAATAAGTGATCAAATTTGTTCCACTACATGTAAAACTGGCATACCGACTCTTTATGATTCTTCGAGGTTGGCATTAGCATTAGAAGCTTCCATAACTCTGTCATTAGAGTTATCCTCTAAGGTACTTTAATAAATCTATCAACCCTCACATCATCTAGAATATCCACATTGGTAGTTTCCTGTCCCACAAAATCTTGATTGATAGTTTCAAGAGCCCTAACATGAGTCAACCAAAGCTCACCGAATTGCCTATCAAAAACTTCACAACAAGGATTACAAAGGGATTTTTTAATACCAACTTTAGGATAGATGAATTCGATTTGTTTCAAGGCATTGTTGAAAGAGTCTTTAACAACTTTCTTGAAATTCTCTTGCCATTTATCCATGGCCGCTTCAGTATCAGTGAGCTTTTCTATCTTTTTTGTAATGTTTGATTAAGTTGTTAAATTAATTCGCAAGAGTAATTAAATTTAATTTAAGTGTCTATAATTAATTAATTAATTTATTAATTATGAGATGATTGTTTGTTATGTTTATGTATATGTCATGCTGTATGTGTGTTTTGATGAGTTTTAGAGTGTTTGGGCATTGGTGAATGGGCCTTAAGTGATGGGAATGGGGGTGAGGGTGAGTTTAGTGAGCTATAGGGGTGTAGAGAGGGTATGGGAAGAGTCGTAAACCTTCCTAAAAACCTTGCATCATCTGAAACACACACACAAGGGATCTCCTTCTACTCTTTTTCTTTCTTTTCAAGAAAACCCATTCCTCGAGAATTTGAGAACTTGGTTATCTTGCTCAAAGAAGGTCTTTTTCTCCTTTCTTTAGTGTTCATTGGGTTTTCCTTGTTGTGATAAGCATCTCTCCTCCCTCTTTTATATTCCATTTTCATTTTCCCTAGTGCATCCATGGGAATTCCATGGAAAATACTTTATTTTTGGGTTTGGATATGATGTTGGTTGGTTTTGGATATGAATAATGCCCTTGTAGTGTGAATTGCTAGTGAAGTTGAGGAAAGCTTCCTCCTTGAATCCAAAGTTCCTTCCTTTCCTCTTCCTCTTCACAAAGTCATCTTTTGAGTTAGAATAACTAAAGGAAGTTAACCTTTTCTTGTTTTTGATTTATTGTAGTGATAGAAAATGATTTGTTGAAACTTAACTGACATAGCTCCATGTAGAGCTTGTAGGCCTTGGATCTTCTTCATCAATGGAATCCTTTGCTTCTTAAAGTTTAATGACAGTGGAATGAAGAAGGAAGAAAGATTATTGGATATGCCACTTCAAGGAGAATATGAGTCAAGAAGAAGCACACCACCATAGGAAGCCATGGGTAAGAGCTTGAAAGATGAGAAGATGACGGGAGGAAGAAGGAGAGAAGGAGCATGGAATTTTGTTCTCAACTGAAGTCTATACTTTGAAGTGTAATTCTCAAATGATCAAAGTTGGAAAAATGTAGACACGTGGCCTCTATTTATAGCCTAAGTGTCACACAAAATTAAAGGGAAATTTGAATTTCTATTCAAATTTCACTTGAATTTAAAATTGAATTTGTGGAGCCAAATTTTGGAGCCAAAATTTCACTAATTATGATTAGTGAATTTTAGCTATGGTTCAGCCCACTAATCCAAGATCAAGTCCAAGATTCTCCTCTAAGTGTGCTTAGATGTCATGAGGCATGTAAAGCATGAAGGACATACACAATGTGTGACTATATGATGTGGCAATGGGGTGTAGCAAGCAAATGCACACCTCCCCCACTAAAATTTAATTGGATTGGGCTTCTCCTGATTCAGTTAAATTTATTTCCCAACACACACATCAAATATTCACGTAATTCATGTGAAATTATAAAACTATCCCAAATACAAAAAACTACTCTAGATGCCTTAAAATACAAGGGCTAAAAAATCCTACATTTCTAGGGTACCCTACCTACATTATGGAGCCCTAAATAAAAGGCCCAAAAATAATGGAACCTTAATCTAATATGTACAAAGATAAGTGGGCTCATACTTAGCCCATGTGATGTAGCTCCATCTGGAGCTTGTAGGCCTTGGATCTTCTTCATCAATGGAGTCCTTTGCTCCTTGAAGATTAATGGTAGCAGAATGGAGATGGAAGAATGATGATTGGAGATGCCACTTCAAGGAGAATATGAGTCAAGATGAAGCTCACCACCATAGGAAGCCATGGATAAGAGCTTGAAGGTAGGAGAAGATGAGAGAAGGGAGGGGGAGAGAAGGAGCACAAAATTTTGTTCCTCAAAAGAGGTTTGAACTTTGAAGAGTAATTCTCAAATGATCAAAGTTGAAAAAAATGCACACACACGGCCTCTATT
Organism: Glycine soja; assembly: GCF_004193775.1. Taxonomy (NCBI): domain Eukaryota; kingdom Viridiplantae; phylum Streptophyta; class Magnoliopsida; order Fabales; family Fabaceae; genus Glycine; species Glycine soja. The sequence continues at coordinate 39,117,755 of NC_041015.1, read as the reverse complement.
CATAGCCTAAGTGTCACACAAAATTGGAGGGAAATTTGAATTTCTATTCAAATTTCACTTGAATTTTAAATTGAATTTGTGGAGCCAAATTTTGGAGCCAAAATTTCACTAATTATGATTAGTGAATTTTAGCTATGGTTCAGCCCACTAATCCAAGATCAACTCCAAGATTCTCCTCTAAGTGTGCTTAGATGTCATGAGGCATGTAAAGCATGAAGGACATACACAAAGTGTGACTATATGATGTGGCAATGGGGTGTAGCAAGCAAATGCTCACCTCCCCCTCTAAAATTTAATTGGATTGGGCTTCTCCTGATTCAATTAAATTTATTTTCCAACACACATCAAATATTCACGTAATTCATGTGAAATTACAAAACTAACCTTAATACAAAAACTACTCTTGATGCCCTAAAATACAAGGGCTAAAAAATCCTACATTTCTAGGGTACCCTACCTACATTATGGAGCCCTAAATAAAAGGCCCAAAAATAATGGAACCTTAATCTTATATGTACAAAGATAAGTGGGCTCACACTTAGCCCATGTGATGTAGCTCCATGTGGAGCTTGTAGGCTTTGGATCTTTTTCATCAATGGAGTCCTTTGCTTCTTGAAGATTAATGGTAGCGGAATGGAGATGGAAGAATGATGATTGGAGATGCCACTTCAAGGAGAAGATGAGTCAAGATGAAGCTCACCACCATAGGAAGCCATGGATAAGAGCTTGAAGGTAGGAGAAGATGAGAGAAGGGAGAGGGAGAGAAGGAGCATGAAATTTTGTTCCTCAAAAGAGGTCTGAACTTTGAAGAGTAATTCTCAAATGATCAAAGTTGAAAAAAATGCACACACATGGCCTCTATTTATAGCCTAAGTGTCACACAAAATGGAGGGAAATTTGAATTTCAATTCAAATTTCACTTGAATTTTAAATTGAATTTTTGGAGCCAAATTTTGGAGCCAAAATTTCACTAATTATGATTAGTGAGTTTCAGTTATGGTTCAGCCCACTAATCCAAGATCAAGTCCAAGATTCTCCACTAAGTGTGCTTAGGTGTCATGAGGCATGCAAAGCATGAAAGACAAGCACAAAGTGTGACTATATGATGTGCCAATGGAGTGTAGAAAGTAAATGCTCACCTCCCCCTCTAAAATTTAATTGGATTGCACTTCTTCCAATTCAATTAAATTTTTTTCCCAACACACACATCAAATATTCACTTAATGCATGCAAAATTACAAAACTACCCCGAATACAAAAATTAGTCTAGGTGCCCTAAAATACAAGAGCTGAAAAATCCTATATTTCTAGGGTACCCTACCTACATTATGGAGCTCTAAATACAAGGACAAAAAATAATGAAATCCTAATCTAATATGTACAAAGATAAGTGGACCCAACCTTGGCCCATGGGCTCAAAAATTTACCCTGATATTCATGAGAACCCTAGGGCCTCCTTCAGTAGCTCTAGCCCAATCCTCTTGGAGCCTCTTGCTCATGACTCTGGTAACTAGTCCCTTCCTAGGGAGGATTGCATCACCATGGGCCCGAAATCTATCCTAAGGCTCATGAGAACCCTAGGGTCTTCTCTTGCATCTCTGGCCTAATCTTCTTGGAGTCTTCTATCCAATGCCCTTGCGGGGTAGGATTGAATCATTAACTTCAATGTAGAACATTTTAGGTTGAAAGTAATGATTTTGTTTTGTTGAAAAATGATGCTTGGCTTAAAAATCATAACTTTTTGTAGTTTTGAATCATTTTAATCGATTATATCATATGGTAATCAATTAAAATGAGCTCCAGAGGATGATTTTGGGTTTGGGTTGGTTGTAATTGATTACATAGGTTTGTAAATGATTAATTCCTTCCTAGGGACTATTTTATTGATCTAAGCTAAGTTTTAATCGATTTCGTAATTTGTTATATTGATCTGTAATCGATTACATTAATTTTGTAATTTGTTGCATCAAACTGTAATCAATTACATCGATTTCATAATATGTTACAATAGCCAAAACTCAATTTCTTATAAAGAGAGAATTTAGTAAAATATTATTTGAGAAAATTATATATATCTTTTCAATTTTAAGTGAGAACTTGATGGAAGCTTGCTTGTGGGGCTTCTATGGAGGCTGGATCTTTGAGCTTCAATGAGGTCCTTCAATGGTGATTTTTTCACCATGGAGATGCAGCGGAAGGCAAAGGAGAAGAGGAGATGGGAGGCACCATCCACTAGGGAATAAGACAAGGAAGAAGGAGCTTCACCACCAAGAATTGCCTTGGATAAGAAGCTTGAAGAGGATGCTTTAATGGAGGAAAAGAAAGAGAGAAGGGGGGAGCACGAAATTGAAGGAATAAAAGAGGGAAAGAAGTGGAACTTTGAAGTGTATCTCATAAGACTTTCATTCTTCAAAGTTACAACTAGTGTTACACATGCTTCTATTTATAGACTAGGTAGCTTCCTTGAGAAGCTTTCTTGAGAAAACTTCCTTGAGAAGCTTCTTTGAGAAAACTTCCTTGAGAAGCTAGAGCTTAGCTACACACACCCCTCTCATAACTAAGCTCACCTCCTTGAGAAGATTCCTTAAGAAGATTCCTAAAGAATCTAGAGATTAGCTACACATACCTCTCTAATAGCTAAGCTCACCTCCTTGAGAAGCTTCCTTAAGAAGATTCCTAAAGAAGCTAGAGATTAGCTACACATACCTCTCTAATAGCTAAGCTCACCTCCTTGAGATGAAAAGCTAGAGCTTAGCTACACACCCCCTATAATAGCTAAGCTCACCCCCATGACAAAAAAACATGAAAATACAAAAAAAAAAAAAGTCCTTACTACAAAGACTACTCAAAATGCCCCGAAATACAAGGTTAAAACCCTATACTACTAGAATGGCCAAAATACAAGGCCCAAACGAAGGAAAAACCTATTCTAATATTTTCAAAGATAAGCGGGCTCATACTTAGCCCATGGGCTCAAAATATACCCTAAGGCTCATGAGAACCCTAGGGCCTTCCCTTGGATCTCTAGCCCAATCTACTTGGAGTCTTCTACCCAATGCCCTTGCGGGATAGGATTGCATCAAAACTTGAGATGATCATAAATGTTTTGAAAGTAAAGTTTAATATTTTTATGGATATTTTCTACAATGAATAATAGTATGACTTAATGCTTGATATGTTGACTTTTAGAAAGAAAAATGAGATTGATATACTTCTTATTTCCAATATTCAAGTGATCTTTTAAAGATGTGAAGTGCTCTTGTAATGCCTGAAATTTCGATAATTGAAAATAGATGTTTGATGTTTTTCTTGTGTTATTTGATTACTTAATTAATTTGGATGAGTTAAGGTATTGTGTGAATTAGCCATGTGTGATCTGCTTAATGTGGATGTTGAGTTATGTGGACTTTTATTGACTTAGGTTGAAATTATGAGATTTCAAGTTTTACTTAAATTCGTTCCACTAAAACTGCAATCCTGGACTTTTTAACCGTTGGATCGCTTTCAAATTTGGACTGTAGGCTTGAAACCCATTTTGCACTTTCTGACCGTTGGGATTTGCAATATAACATCTTAAGGATGAGATATGATATTTTAACCGAAGTAGTAAAATTTGAGCTAGATCAGCTCGCCTAGGCGAGCCAAATTTCGCCTGGGCGAGTCTTGCAGGCTACAAATATGTCCATCAACATAAAAGAGCCATTTCCTTCTCCTTCTCTTTCCCTAAACCCTCCCCCGACACTCCTAACCTCCTCCTCCACTACCATTGACCCCCGGTGACTGCCATGAGCCATCTTTGCTTGCCATTGGACCTTCACACGGAGAAGAACAATTTAATCGGAGCAGAATCTTCAAAACTCAACTCAAGGATTTGGTAGAGAACAAAGCCTCCAATCCTTCCTTCACGGTTTCTTCAAGGTAATCGTGATTTCTAAGCCTTCTCCTTGTTAGTTTGAGCCTATCTTTGCATATTTTCTAACTTGGGTACCATTATTGGATTTTTTTACACTTCCTTTGAAAAACCTTTGAAAAAAGAGATGTTGTAAAAGTTGCCTTTTTATAAAATAGACTTTGTTTTGTAGCATTTGTTGAACTTTGGTCTCAGTTGCATGATCAGAATTTCAAAATGACCTCTCTTTCATATGAATCTCAAAACACCCTTTTAGCCCTTTTTAAAATTGAATGGGTATTTGACCTCAAAAGTTAATATTAACCTTGTCTTTAAAATCTATATTGAATTATCTCTGATTTGGTATATAGAGCTCTGCGTTTGGGCGAATGGATGTGAACCTAAGAGATCTTAGAATAACGCTGCAAGGAAATAACAGAGAGATATAGATAGGTGAGGGGAGTGTATTGTTTGTTTACAACTTTTGATACCATAGTTGGGGTTAGGGAACCCAATTATGGGGATGTATGTCTATCCCTGTGCATGCTGGTTTTCAAGAAAAACTATGTTTTTAACTAATGGGATTTGATATATTTGTTATTGATGTGCATGCTGGTTTTCAAGAAAAACTGTGTTTTTAACTAATGAGATGTGATAGGTTTGTTACTGATGATAGAAATTGTCAATGATGTTGTTGTTGTATTGATTGGAATTTTTGGGAAAAGTCTTAATAATAGAGGAGACTCTGCCCAAAATTTTATATTTTTTCTTCTATTTACTTTATTAAATTTTAAATGGGCATAAGTGTTTCTTTTGAATACCATAGTTCTCCTCTTTAATTTAGAATTTTCCTTAAAAATATGAGTCTCGTGATATAATAGATTGTTGTTGTATGAGGTTTACGTTGCCTGAAGACCTAGGGAATGTGAATCCCAGGCATGAATTTATATGTATGTATATGAAATGTTATTGCTTGTGATGTTGATGTTGATGATGTTATTGTGATGATGTATGTTGTGTATGTACATGGGGGGTGTGGTGACCATGTTGGATATCCCTAGAGGGAGAAATATAGTGTTTTAAAGAGTTTTAAGCATTCCTGGAGAGAGAATGGGATGGCTTAGAATCTTTAACTATCCATGGTCAGTGCATTGATGATGCTCATGTTTCATACTTCATATTGCATGGTAATAGTACAAAATTTTTCAATAAGTACTCGTAGTTTTTCATGAGGAAAAATACTTGCACTTGGGTGCATGTCACTCAGTTTGGAATATCCTTGAGACTCAGGTTGATCACCATGGGGGGAGGGGGAGGGAGTTGTCTGTGCATGATAGGGTGACCTCGACACTTGTTGCCTAGTTTTCCTAAGTGAGAGTGTCATGTGGACACGCTTAAGCTATTTCCTGATAAATGGTACCAGATTGCATTTTGGAGTTGAGTCTGGTACATGCATCATTTTGAGCATATATGATTTGAATTATGGAAAAGTTGATGACTAGTTTGTTAAGTGTACGTTGAACTGATGGGTTATTAAGAATGATTGTGGTCATTGTTATTGTTTTCTTGTTAATCATTGTCTTTTGGTGTTTGTTGATCTTTTATAATAAACTCACCTTTGCAATTTTTGTACCATGTGATTGGTGCCTATGATGATCTTAAACTTTCGTTCGTGGGAGCAGAAGAGCAGCTGTAGAAGCAAGCTTCATGATGTTGAATCAAGATTGATTCAAGGAGTTTTGATGATAACAAAGATGATGACAAAAAGCCCAAGAGAATGAGTTCAAGATTGAATCAAGAACACTTCAAGAATCAAGAGGAAATTTGATTTCAAGATTCAAGAATCAAGTTTCAAGATTTAAGTTTCAAGAATCAAGAATCAAGAATAATCAAGTTGAAGATTCAAGAATCAAGAAAAGACTCAATCAAGATAAGTACTAAAAACATTGAGTAGCACATGAATTTTTCACAAAACCTTTTAGCAAAGAGTTTTTACTCTCTGGTAATCAATTACCAGTTTATTGTAATCGATTACCAGTAGCAAAGATTGTTTTCAAAAAGCTTTCAATTGAATTTACAATGTTCCAATTGATTTCAAAATGGTGTAATCGATTACAATGATTTGGTAATCGATTACCAATGTGTTTGAACGTTGAAATTCAAATTCAAATGTGAAGAGTCACATCCTTTCACAAAAATGCTTTGTGTAATCGATTACAATGATTTGGTAATTGATTACCAGTGATAAGTTTTGAATAAAAATCAAAAGATGTAACTCTTCCAATGGTTTTCAAGTTTTTCTAAAGGTCATAACTCTTCTAATGGTTTTCTTGACCAGACATGAAGAGTCTATAAAAGCAAGACCTTGATTTGCATTTTATAAATTCATTAAATTCATTGAATTCATTCAGAACAATCATTACAATCCTTTACTACCCTTGAATCTCCTTGAACTTCTTCTTCTTCTTCCTTTGCAAAAGCTTTCTTAAGTTTTCTGGTTTTCCAAACCTTGAAAACAAAACTTGTGCTATTCATCTTTTTCATTCCCTTTTCCCTTTGCCAAAAAGAATTCGCCAAGGACTAACCGCCTGAATTCTTTTTGTGTCTCTCTTCTCCCTTTTCCAAAAGAACAAAGGACTAACCGCCTGAATTCTTTTGTGTCTCCCTTCTCCCTTGTCAAAGAATTCAAAACGACACAGTCTGAGAATTCTTTTGATTCTTTCCTTTCCCATAAACAAAAGATTTCAAAGGACTAACCGCCTGAGAATTCTTTTGTTTCCCCCTTCAAAAAGTTTCAAAGGACTAACCGCCTGAGAACTTTGTCTTAACACATTGGAGGATACATCCTTTGTGGTACAAGTAGAGGGTACATCTACTTGGGTTGTTGTGATTAAGAACAAGAGAGGGTACATCTCTTGTGGATCAGTTCTAGTGGAGGGTACATCCCTTGTGGATCTTTGTTTGTAAAGGAATTTACAAGGTTGAAAAGAAATCTCAAGGACCGCAGGTCGCTTGGGGACTGGATGTAGGCACGGGTTGTTGCCGAACCAGTATAAAACTCTTGTGTTTGTCTTGTTCTTCCCTACTCTTTTAATTTCCGCTGTGCACTTTAATGATCCCTTTTACTTTTGGTTAAGTTTTTATTTTTATTCTTTACTTTCTTAACATCATAGTAAAAGCCTAATAAGGGCAGATTTTTAATTAGTAAAGGTTCAGTAATAATTAATTCAACTCCCCCTTCTTAATTATTCCGAGGCCACTTGATCCAACAGCAGCAGTAGGTGACTTGGAGGGAAGTCTTTTGTTAGAGCCGCCAAGTCGACATGATAATGTTGAAATTTATTTTGGGGGAGAGTTGTGTTTTGTTATGAACTCTTCCTTAGTTGATTCCTTGAATCTTTTTGATTGGGCATGTAAGTCCCAAGTTTAGATATATGTAAAAAAATCTGAATTATGTTCTAACATTTGAAAGATGTGTAGTGGTGTAATATATATATATATATATATATATATATATATATATATAAGTATGTATTTGTTCACATGTTTGTGAGTTGTTTGATGAATGTACATCACAAAAAATTTACCATCGTTTTCACAATCAAATTAATGGAGCTTTCACTTAAAAGTTGAAATGTCATATTTTTATAATAAGTGATATCGTAGTGACGAGGCGGGTCGTTACAACTCTTATATTGTTGAGAATACTATATTGATGATGAGATAATTATGTTAATTGATGAAGATTTTGGATTTTGTTGATTGATTTCTTGATGATGGTATGAAATGTGGTTAAGATGGTGTTGTTTTATGATTAGATTTGACTTAATGTTGAGATCATAAAATTTACATTCATATGAGTTTTTGGTGATTAGTTCGCAATAATTCAAGGTGTTTGAATATCTTGCTATACTTATTGAACTATAGGTGGGTCCATGAGTGTGATGAACATATGAATGGTGAATCCATGAGTTGTTTGTTATGATGTATGATTGTTGTTGATGATAATCTTGTTTTGAGAATTATTCATATGTGTGAAAATGAGTTAATATATCCTTTAGGGAGATTTTGTTGTTGTTGGAAAATGGTATACTTGGGAGGGTGAGTTTCATACTAGACATCCCCCTCAGTAAAGCAACTCGGGGCTCTCGCCTAGTGGGGTATCTTTTCGAGTACCACTTCATATAACTTTGACAAATTACACTGGTACATAGGGGTATATGCCTTACTAAATTTTAGTTGTTGGTTATGAGTATGCCCATAATTTGGGGGAGTGCTAAGAAGGCCCTCAACCTAGTGTTGGAGGTTGTCGGAGGTGGCTAAAGTGAAAAGTCTGATAGAATAAAAGGGTGGGTGAATCCCTAACTAGGTTAAGGTCTTTGCAAGCCTTTCCGAGGTAAGCCATTACTCACGCTCTTCCATTTTCGATAAAACCACACCTTCTTTATAGGATTAATCTAGGTCTCCTCGAATAGTCGAAGGTGTGACTATGTTAAGGGATGCACTTGGGTTAATCGCTTGTGTGGTGTAAATCTCCATGGAATCAAATTTGACTTTGATATAGATGATTGATGGAACGACGATGATGATGTTTAATGGTTGAGTCATGGTGATGATGATAAGAATGACAATTGAATCTTTATGTGATGATTGATGAATTAAGAATTATTATGAGACCCTTTGTTTATAAAAAGAATTCTGAGACTTATGCCTTAAGTATGATTTTTAGATATTATGTTATACACACACACACACATGATGGTGTTTGTTTATTGTTTAATTGTTAAGTTGTATACTATTTTAGTATGCTTGTTTTATGTAAGTTTACCCTTTCGTTGTTGCACGTGTTTCATGCCAATGATGATCCCGTATCTAACGTACATGGGGAACAAATGGATAAAAGATAACTTCGTATCTGTGGAGACTTCATGGATATGCATACCTACATGTGAAGGCGTGTTATATGTTTTTGTTTTCTCTTTAAAGTTATGTATAATGTTGATTGGCCTAAAGTTTATGTAGTTCATCCTTATAGTGTGATTTATGTTTATATTCATGTTTTGAGGAGATTTGAGTTACTATGACGTTTTGTGTGTGCAGGGATAGGATTTGTTTACTCTAGGTGTAAATTATTAGATTTACACCAAATCTTAATCCTTAATTCAATTAAATCCAACGCTCAATAATATTCCTTTTAAAAATTCTATGTGAGTCACATGATTCACTTTTCCCTATTTTGATTATGTTCTAACCTTCTTTTGTTCCCTTCAGGTCCTCACTATTCCCATTCTCAACAACAATTGCCAAATGGTTTTGTGCTCATGATAAAACCTCTAGGTTCAGTCAAGAGAAAATTCTCTCGAATTGCAACCTACAATCATGAGCAACACCGTTGTCACTGATGAAAATCCTTTTTGTTGCATCATGTTCTTTTTATACACCTTTATTTTTCTAAAGAAAATTAATATAGATTTTAATTGGTACTAAAATCAATAAAAAATTTTATTTTCCAAGTATTGGCGCCCATCTCTCAATGTGGCTAGCCCAAAATTTCAAATCAACGTGGAATAATTGAATTATTGAAGCTCACCTTTTCACTACTCCCAAATTGAGAACCCTTTTTCCATCAAAGCACTTGATTAAAATTTTCTATTGCCAACCAATCTTTTTTATTTCATTCAATTTAATGGTTTCCAATTTAGAAAAACTTTTGTTGATACAACTAGGAGGTGCATAAACAAAAAAAGGGTGTGTGATAGTGAAGAAGAGCCAAGTAGAAACGAGTAATTAAAGTATATCACATGATTATTTTATTAACAAGTTTTAAGTTTTTAGGTGGGACAATATCAGCCATGGGATCTATTAATTTTAGTGGGTGACATTTACAGTAAGTTTAATGAGTTACATCTAGTGTAAACAAATCATATCCCATATATAACTATTGTACCATTTTTATAACTTGATATAAAATATGATTTTTATTGATCCAATCGTTGAATTATATCTACATATTACCACGATCATTCGTGTCAAAATTGAACAACAACAAGAAGGTAATCAAATGATCCATATTTTAGTATATTTTGAAATATTTATATTTCTTTGATTTTAATCTATATGAACGAGGTAACAAATGATTTTGGATTAATATGAAATTTTGTATATGTGATCTATGTGAAAGGAACTTTTAATCTAACGATGAGTTTTAAGAAAAAATTATCTAGTTGAAAGTTATAAAATGATGTAATAGTTATCAAAGTTACTTTTAACTAACTTATATATATATATATATATATATATATATATATATATATATATATATATGTATGTATGTATGTATGTATGTATGTATATATGTATGTATGTACAGGAGACATGCCAAGGGAGCCCCCTTCTCCATCTGTCCCTGACTGTAATGACCTACCGTTGTTACATGGAACTAGGAATTAACTTAAGTGAAAGACTTTATTTTAAATCATTTTAAACTCTTAAGCTAATTTATTTATCAAAATATTTGTAAACTTTTTGATATATATATATATATATATATATATATATATATATATATATATATATATATATATATATATATATAAACATCACATGATACACACACATATATTGGGATCAAATTACACTAGTGTAACTTTGACAACTATTACACCATTCTACAACTTCAATTGGACAATATTTTCTTAAAACTCATAGTTGGATTGAAAGTTCCTTTCTCATAGATCACATATACAAAATTTCATATTAATTCAAAATCATTTGTTACCTCGTTCATATAGATTAAAATCAACGTAATGTAAACATTTCAAAATCATTCAAAAGTGTGAGATGTTATCACATTAGTTTCTAAAAATAATAAAATTTATAAAAGGCTCCAAATTTCGCTCACTTTAATTCAAAATTAAAAAAATTACGTAACTTAAGTGATATACTATTAACATACTTTTATGGACTAGTAAATAATTAAGTTTAGAGATTTTAATAGTAACACAAGGACTTATTTTGAATTTTAGTACTTTCAAAGACTAATTAAGTGGCAATGCTTCACACTTTTGAGCAACAATTTGAATATTCACCCCAAAAAGAAAGAGTTTAGTTCCTCAAGAAAATTATATATAACTCCTTCATTTTATTTTAGTATTTGATTGTTTAAGAACGTGAAACCTTCTATTTTCTCTATATTTTTGTTTAATTTAATATAAATTTCAAAATTATGAGTGCACAGTTGAATATGAAATATAAAAAACTTAGAAAAAATAATTTAATTAATTTAATGTAAATAGGATAAACAATTATAAAATTTATGATTCATAAAAATAATTACAATTAAGAAATTAGTTATGTGATCTAGAAGATGATAAAAAAAATATTTAGCTTGAATAATGTTTTAAATATTAAAAAATAATTTTGGTAACTATTTAAGTAAATTTAAAATATTCTTCCATGAAAAGACAAAATGTCCTTGGTTGACTACTTAGTCAAACAAGTGCATTTTAATATCAAAGAGTGATTTTTAGCTCAGAATATCACTTAAAATATGTTTATATTAATTATATTGGAAAATTTTAAAAACAAATTAAGTGATTTTTAGCTCAAAATATCATTTTTATTAATTAAAAATGATAGAAAAGTATGAAAAACATATTTTAAAATTTTATAATAATTAAAATAAAACATATTTCATATGAAATTTTGTCACATGGTTACGCACAAAAAAAGAGAAAATTTAATTATTTTGGCTACAATGACAATAATTAATGAACAAGTTATTTTTATTAGATAATATGGAAATAAAACTTGATGTTGGGTTTGGATCAACACAAAATGCATCTTGAACCAAGAGAGGTTAGATTTTAGTAAGCCCATGATACTTAGCGTCATTTCTTTACTGAATTAAAATTTGCTAAAAATTAAAATACGAAACTACTAACAATTACTTTATGCACTTCCTTACTTGCTTCTTGCACTTTTCAAGGGAAGTTGAATGGACAAAACTGTCCTGCTCTCTTTCTTCTATCTTCTTCCTCTAGTAACGTTGGCCTTGTGCCCTATCATCCTCCCACTACTAGAAAATAGGTTTTTAATATTGGTTTTTATGGACTTTCAACATCGGTTATGAACTGATGTTGAAAGTATTATCGTTATAAGTATCAATTATAACATCGGTTATGAAAAATGATGTTGAAATTCACTATATAACATCGATTCTTCTCAAAACCGATGTCATCTAGTAAAAAATATACAAAAAAAATGCAAAAACAACATCAGTTCAACCCAAACCGATGTTGTAAGATGCATTACAACATCAATTTTGGCAGAACCGATGTTGTTTTACTATGATACAACATTGGTTTTGGTCAAAATTGATGTTATATGGAGCATTACAATATCGATTATGCTAGAACCGATATTGTTTTTTCATTTTTTAAATATTTTGTCTATTTTGTTAATATTACCCAAATTAATCTTGCAAATTAAAAATAGAACCAATCCAGGCATTACAATATATTATATTCAAATCATTATTGAATAATTACTATCAAATAATGAAACAATAATCTCAATACATAAAATCATCTATAACCTAAGCTAAACATAACTCTACAATTGTAAAATTCCTTAAACACCTAATGCTTCATTTTTAACTCTTAGAAAACATCTTGCCCACTGAATGCGAATTGTCTTTATTCTCTTTGGTTCCAATGGTCTTGGATTAGTATTATATAATAAAACATAACTTAATCAGTGTAAATAATAACAACTATAACAAATGAAATTAGTTTTCAAGTAAACAATTATCATTTTCCAATTATGCTTGAAACTTCCTAGGATTATGGTTGACATCAAATGCATGACCTAATACCCGCACTCAGTGCTTCCTCTTAGCTTATTACACTAAATTCAGTAAGATATTCAAAGTTATCCCAAAATTAGTGTACACAGTAATAAAATGTCATTTTGAAGAGATCAAACATTGTTTAAATGACTTATTTTAACTAGAATCCATTTAGTAGTTGCCTTGAATTTACTTCCTTGATTATCGTTCAATCCCTTCAAAGCATTGGTTAAGAGAAACATGCATAAAGTATATGTGTTACAAATACTAATGATAAAGTAAATGAGTTTCACACTAGAACTGACTTGTTAATAATTCCTTTCAAGTAGTTGTCGGGCTTATTGTGCAAGGAACAAAACAAGGTGACAACATTCTCCTTAGGACAATTAACCACCAGTTTCCAATGCCCACTACATTGAAGAATATTAAGTTATTATAATGCATACATTATTTAAATTGATTTGCTTAGTTTTACTTACCCATTCAAGTAGGTTCCTAGGTAGACATCTCTCTGTGAATTTGACATTTATTTCTTAATATAATCCTCAGATTCAAACTGCGATTGAATCCATACACAGAGGCATTCCCTGATCATAGACTTAACTCATTGATTGACTATTGTTGTTAAAATAAAGTAAATTATGGATCAATTCAAAACAATCAATTAGGTAATGGACTGTAATTTAAAGTTACTTTCATAATCCATAATTTTTATAATAATGATGTTCATACATTGACCATCGTGTGCTATTTCCCCATGATCTTCATGCTTTATGTACAAGGGGACATTATCATTGTACTACCCAAACACAGTTGAATCCCACGACACCTGCATAGGCTTGAGGAAAAGTTGTGGGATCATCAATGTCATCTGGTATATGTGATCGTCATTAGGTTCTATCCTATCAACAAGCTTTGTCGGTCCCTTTGGTACCTGCTTATCCTACGCAGTTAATAAACATAAGCCAATGAAAGTCAATACTTTATTTGTAACAAATCATTTTTTAATAATAATAAACACAACAAAAAGGAAATACCTTTTCTGAAAAAGATTGTACAAGATGTGGCAACCAAGCAAGGAGGGTGTTAAGGGTCTTCCCCACTAACTAAATCTCTTTAGTGGGTAGAAGGATGCAAGCATCAATATCTTGAACTTCCTCAACACCCACCTTCACCTGATCATTGCCGAAAAGGATGTTGTGCATGGTTGTCGACCCCTAATAAAATCTTCCAAGGGCAACCACACAGGTAGGATTGTCATCAACATACAATCTATGCCTGTCTGATGCTGCCGTGTCTGGGTTCTGTCCTAAGGGATCAACACAACTTTCTTTTGTACTGACACAGGCAGCAAAAGGAGCTACCTCAAGCTTAGTAGGGGGTACAATTTCCTAGGATTGCATCTGGCTAAAGGGCAACATTTGTTGTCTCCTCACTTTTTAAGTGATTGACTACTCCAGCTCGTCCCTAATATTCAGTGTCAGCTCCTCCTTAAGATTTTGTTTGATTCAATCCTGCTCTTTTAGGCTAATCGATGTAGATGTCCAGGAGTTTGCTGAAGTTGGTCTTAAGTATTGTCTGATTGTCACACCGACTCCAGTAGCATGGACATGGCCAGGGTGCTCTGGTCGCCCAACGAAAGTAGTCAGTACATCCTGATGTCCATGGGCTACAAAGCTACCCAGTGTAAACTACTCTTCTTAGGAATCCTGTAATTAACAAAATATGAAATTGTTTATCGACTATTGTTGTTATTATATATAATGAACATTGAAACTAAAAATTAATTTACAATCCTATCATCTGACCCGATTGTTTGGTGCAAGCCATCTTCATCTTCACGTGTCGTCTAATGGGAGATGGAGGATCAATGATTGTTTTAGTGCTCCCCGATTGTGCTGCTTGCTCCAATTGTTTCTTTATTTTTTTTCCTCCATTAACTTTGCTTCAAGATAGTCATAACCCCCACAAGACAACATGTGAGGGGAAATGTTTTGTTTCTGAATGGACTACGTCTTCTTTTAACATCTTGTGACAAATAGACAGTATATCAATAAAATGCTTAAATAAATTGTAAATGTTAATTTGAAAAAGTTGAAGGACCATAACTAACCTCCCATGAAGGGTCTCTACGGCTTTGGCAAAATTGGTTCCACTTCTCTTTGTTGATATTGTACTTCTCACAAACTTTGTCATCGTCGTCCTCCTTGCCTTGTGCTAGAGCCCATTTGGAGGTCAAATTTGACTTAAATTGCCTTCATTGCTCTCCTAGGATCTAGAGGATTTTCTTCTTCGTCCTTTTATCAGACAATTCTGGAATGTCAAATTCAGACTGAGATGCAAAAACACATGTAATAGTTAGTGAATAACAACAATGTAAGCAATTTAATATAACCAATTACAATAACATACAAGGTTTAATTGGAATAGTTGAATGTCCTCCCAAATCAAATCCTTCTGAGCTATAGGAACTTGTTTCCAATTAACATATGTAATATTCATCTTGTCTCTAGAAATGACCCCCAAATAGGCGGCCCTTAATTTCTTTTTGTGGGGACCATTAGCTTTCCAAGTGGTAGGATCCATATGAACCAGTGGTCTCTCCACCCCCATGGGTCTGGTAGACAATGGTCTAAGTTGTGTGGCTTTTCTAGTCCTCTTCAACATAGACGATGAAGGTGCTGACTCAAGAGGAGGGGAGCTCGATGGTGTAGCCATGTGCCTGTTAGAAAACAACATTAATTAAAGTCAACTCAAAAGTATAGTAAGATATGTAATTGTAAATATGGAATCAAGTAAATATAAAAATGATTTCATTATACGATGTTAATTAATTCTCCTTCATCATGATCATTACAATTTCCACGGACATCGTCAACTTCTTCTTCTCCATTGACGTTAGGCATGTGTGTGGAGAAAGGAGTGTGACAAGTATCAAGGGTTGAATCATCATCTTCAGGATTAACACCAATGATTTTTCCGTGTAGAACCACTAACCACCTTTCACCATAAGGATCTTGAACATAAAACACTTGTTTAGCTTGTTTTGCCAAGATAAAAGGCTCATTCTGATAAGCTAACTTCTTCAGATCTACCAAAGTAAATCCAAAATCATCGATTCACACACCAATATTGCTATCAACCCACTTACACTTAAAAACACACACAATGAATTTAACATAATTAACCTCTCAGATTTCTTCAATGACTCCAAATTAAGAAAGGCATAGAGGCCAGATGGGGATTGTCATCATCTATAGTAGCATACTGTTGGGATTCAGCCTTAAGACTAACCCCATTGTTTTGCATTGTACTCTTATCGTCTTGTGATTTGGTGTAGAAAGTATACTTGTTGATATCGTATCCTTGCCAAGTTCTAACATTTTTTTAGGCCCATCTACTCATTTCCTTAACATTTTAGAGGAATTATCGTCACCAAAGATTTATCTTTACCTATTTAGGAAAGTCTTGCTATGCTTTTTCAACACCATATTCTTAGTCATTTTTGGGTTGCTTTCCTTGACTAAGTCTTCATGATGAACTATGTATGACATAACTTCATTAGTGTTATTCAATATATAGAAATGAGTTTCTTTCAATTTCTCTAGACCCGGAGTTATAGCATGCAACCCTCGTGAAGCCTTACCTCCCACTCTCTCGTCATGCCAAGATTCGGGAAGCCCAACAAGTTTTACCTTTTCAATGTACTCTAAACAAAACTCAATAGCTTCTTCCGCAATGTACCTTTCAACAATCGACAATAGATGCTTCAGGATAGTGTAGATTCTTTATATACCCTTTTAAGATCTTTATGTATCCTTCAACTGAGTACATCCACTGTAAATAAACTTGACCACACAATTTAATTTCCCTCACCAGGTGAACAATTAAATGAACCATGATGTCAAAAAATGAAGGAAGAAAATACATCTTCAGCTCACATAAGATAATAGCAGCCTCATTTTCCAAATCATCTAACTTTAGAGGGTCAATGACTTCGCTACATATGTGTTAGTCGATGAATACAACTAACTTTTGTATATAAAACCTGTGTAAATTGTATCAAACTCCTCCCAGTTATGCTTATTTTGTAAAGTTGTAATTACTTTTTGTTAAAGATAGGTAATAAATACTTAGTACTCCCATTTTTGGTGTTTAATAATCATTGTCTCTCAATTTCAGGTTAATTAGGCTGAATCTGTGCATGTTCGCTGAGCGAGGGCTAATCCCACTAAGCACACCACTTGAGTCCATCCGCTGAGTGAAAAGACGCGCGCTAAGCCGAAATTCACTAATGCACGCTAAGTGAGCCAAAGTTGCGCTAAGCGCGCAAGCACCAACAAGGCCACCTATTTAAGCCTGAAATCAGTAAATGGAGAGGGAGTTTGGGCAATTCTTGAAGCTTTTGTATGTTTAGAGATTTCTAGAGAGAGAAAGGTTCAAGTTCCAGAGTGTTTTGAGAGATTTTGCTGTGAGAAGACTGGAAGACAACTGAGCAAGAAGAGGAAGCCATCCTGAGAGCAGGAGATGAGTCTGTGAGTGATTGTGAGGTTTTAGAGGTGGAGGACACATCCCCACTACATGTATTTCTTCAATACTTCATTTTTCTCTTCTATTTGTTGTAAAGGAAGCTTCCCAATTATGGAGAGCTAAATCCTCTGTTGGTTCTTCCTTGTAGGTACTTGATGTAAATACCTGTATATGTATTTAATGATGTTTTATGTGTTCTCTGTGCTATCAGTACGTCATTTCAATGTGATTTTGCCTTGATCATGTAGATGCATGCTTTGTTAGGATCATTCAACAGTGGAAACTGGTATGATTCTTAGAACTTGATAGGATAGGGCTAGTTTATCGTATTATCACGAGGGATCAGGGTACGGTAACCTAGTTGTTTGTATGTTTGTCTTAATGCGGTTTTGTTCGAGTTTAGTCCAACAAGAGGAATCTGAGGATGATGCTTGATCAGGATTAGGCTAGACTATCATGAGGAATCGGGGTTTAGCATTTCAGGAGACACCATAGAACACATGAGCATTGTTAAGTAGAGAATATCCTTTTAACATCAGGCACCTAATAGGAAGACCAACGTGTTGTCTACTTGTCTTTACACATCATTACTCACGTGATTTTCCTTTTAATAGTTAGTTTACATACCTGTGCATAGTTTACACATCTCTTTTCATACTAGACACCTATTCACTGAATATAGCTTTACCAAGTAACACAACTTCCTCGAGAGTTTGATACTCGATTCTTACCATTTTATACTACTTGCATGATCCGGTGCACTTGCCGGGTTTGAACAAGTTTTTGGCGTCGTTGCCGGGGAACTTCTTTCTATTTGGAAAGTTAGTTTAGTCCTAGGTGTCTATTCTTTATTCTTTGATAAACTGTGAATATTTACTTTCAATTCATATTTGTTTTCCTCTTGAACTGGATAACCGTTGTTGCTGTTAGTGTTTTATATGCATAGATCTCCCATAGGCAATTTAGTTCCTCTGGACTTGGAGATTGAAGCTATGTTGAGAAGGAACAGAGCCGAGAGGAGAAGAAAATTACTGCAAGACAAGATAGTAGCGTCCATTCTTGAGGAAGAAACTCATTTTTCTGATTCTTCATCATCCGACTCACCATCATCAAGGGAATCCACGACTTATTTACCAGAAGTCGTATCCATGGATGATGAGCACTAGCAAAGAGTTACCCTTGAGGACTATTCAAGCAGTTCAATGTCACAATTCATTACCAGCATTGCACGTCCTGAAGTGCAAGCTCACAACATAAACTACCCTCATTCTTTGATTCATTTAGTACAGGGGAACTTATTCTGAGGATTACCAAATGAGGACCCATATGCACATTTGGCGACATTCATTGAAATCTGTAACACTGTAAAGATTGCTGGCATGCTAGATGAAGCCATTAGACTCAGTCTATTTTCATTTTCCTTGGCAGGAGAAGCCAAGAGGTGGCTCCACTCATTTAAGGGTAACAGTCCGAAAACCTGGGAAGAAGTTGTTGAAAAGTTTCTAAAAAAATATTTCCCAGAGTCAAAGACTGCGGAAGGGAAAGCTACAATCTCTTCATTTCATCAGTTCCCTGAGGAGTACTTGAGTGAAGCGTTGGAAAGGTTTAAAGGTTTATTGAGAAAGACTCCCATCCGTGGGTTCTCTGAGCCAATTCAATTGAATATGTTTATAGATGGGCTGACACCACAAACCAAGCAACTGTTAGATGCTTCAGCAGGGAAAAAATTAAGTTGAAGACCCCTAATGAGGCAACTGAGCTAATTGAGAATATGTCAGCCAGCGACAGAGTTCATCAACCCACAAAGAAAAGCTTGTTAGAACTATCATCACATGATGCTTTATTGGCACAAAATAAGTTGCTTTCTAGGAAACTTGAGATTCTAATAGAAACACTTGGTAAGTTGCCAACTAAACTGTCTATTGGTCAACCTACACATTCTTCTGTTTTGCAGGTTATAGGTTGTACCATCTGTGGTAAGGCTCATGAAACAGGCCAATGTATTCCCATTGAAGAAAACACTCAAGAAGTTCACTATATGGGAAATCAACAGAGACAAGGATATACTCAAGGAGGATTTCAGGCTTCCAACAGGGTCCTTATAACCAACAAGGGCAGTGGAGATCACACCCTGGAAATCAATTCAACAAGGACCAGGGTGGACCTTCCAACAGGTCAATTCAACAAGGGCCTAACATCTTTCGAAGGACTACTAAGCTAGAGGAGACTTTGACTCAGTTTATGCAAGTAACAATGTCAAATCATAAAAGCATTGAGTCAGCACTGAAAAACCTTGAGGTCCAGGTGGGACAATTATCCAAGCAGATAGCTGACAAGTCATCCAACAATTTTATGGCGAATATAGAAAAGAATCCCAAGGAGGAATGCAAAGCTGTGATGACAAGGAGTAAGAGGTTTGTGGAGGTGAAGGATGAGGATAGTGTTGTATCCAAGAAGAAAGCTGCTGAAAAGAAAGGTACTGATGAAATGAAAGATGATGTGAGAAGTGAAAGCAATCAGGAAAAAGAAAAACAAATAATGGTTAAGAAAAAAGAATTAAATGACCAAGAAAAAGAAGTAGAAAAAGAAAAAGAAAATGAAAAAAATGAAAAAGATGAAAAAAAATAAGAATGAAGAGAGGAGTAGAAGTGAACAAGCTAGAGAGAAGAAAAGAGGAAAAGTTGTGAATGAAGGTGTGAAAGTACCATATCCTGTGGTACCTTCCAAGAAGGAGAAGGACCTTCATTTGGCGAGATTCTTAGATATTTTCAGGAAACTGGAAATAACCATGCCCTTCGGAGAAGCTTTACAGCAAATGCCACTCTACTCCAAGTTTTTAAAGGATATGTTAACAAGGAAACACAAGTATATTCACCAGGAAAACATTGTTGTGGAAGGAAATTGTAGTGCTGTGATTCAAAAGATCCTTCCACCCAAGCATAAATACCCTGGGAGTGTAACCATTCCTTGTTCAATTGGAGAAGTCACTATGGGAAATGCTCTTATTGATCTGGGAGCCAGTATTAACTTAATGCCACTCTCCATGTGCAGAAGGTTGGGAGAGTTGGAGATCATGCCCACTAGGATGACTTTACAACTTGCTGACCGCTCCATTACCAGACCATATGGAGGAATTGAAGATGTGCTGGTCAGAGTGTCGCAACCTACCCTTCGGCGGGAGGGCGACGCGTGACTCGCGGGATGCGTGTTCCACGAAAGGAATACGCGCGGAGTCGCCACCAACGTTTATTTGAGGAAAACGTCGGAAAAACCGGAAAAGACGCGATCTACGAACTTTTAAGTGAAAGGTTCGGGAGTTGTATTTACGCACGGGGAAGGTATTAGCACCCCACACGTCCGTCCCAAGGGACGGCAGCCTTTAATCGAATGTGCAAACATGACTTTGATTTTTATGTTCCCTTTTATGTTCTTATATCCTTTATACCCTTTTTATATTTTTTCTTTTTTGTGGTCGACAAGGGTGTTTCCCTTTGCTCCTACGTAT
The DNA here is from genome assembly GCF_004193775.1 of Glycine soja. Classification (NCBI taxonomy): domain Eukaryota; kingdom Viridiplantae; phylum Streptophyta; class Magnoliopsida; order Fabales; family Fabaceae; genus Glycine; species Glycine soja. The sequence continues at coordinate 39,096,983 of NC_041015.1, read as the reverse complement.
TCCTCAATTTGTGATGAGGAAATCAGACCTACGTAGTTCTTTCGGAACAAAGTGTTTGGTTAAGTTGTTTTTGTCTTTTTTTGCAAAATATGTTTTTATTGAACAAAAGGTCATTTAAGGTGTTGGACCATTAAACGGTCTTTTGATTTTGAAAGGAGAGAAACGTTAAGGCGTTGGACCATTAACGATCTCTTGTTTTTGAAAGGAGAGAAACGTTAAGGCATTTGGACCATTAACGATCTCTTGTTTTTGAAAGGAGAGAAACGTTAAGGCATTTGGACCATTAACGATCTCTTGGGGTGGTCGACAAAAGCGGGGCTTTTGCTCCTACGTATCCTCAATTGCGATGAGGAAATCAGACCTACGTAGTTCTTGCTTTTTGTCAAGTGATTCCTTTTTTACTTAAGTGGTGATCATTTTAAGGCGTTGGACCTTAAAAAATGATCCATTTTACTTAGTGAGAAATTGAAATGACAAACTTCAAAAGCCTATTTTTGTGGACGAGCTTGACTAGGCGAGTTGATTTTAGCCTTAGTTTCACTTTAGTTATTAATCAATTCGATTAAGAATGAGAAATCCCAAGGAGAAAACGTCCGATTGATTTTCCGCTTTATTTTACTAAAAGATGTTTTTTTTTTTATTATTATTATATTATTTTTTACCTCTTTTTGATTTCCAACGTGGTTACGGCACGACCGAACGGTCGGAATTCATTTTAACCGAAGTTAACGGATAATACAATTCAAACGTTCGGAGGAAATTTATTTTATTTTTAAGTTAAGCGAGAAATGACTTAAGTAAAATGGCTTAAGCACGTCAAGAGGGGGTATAAAAAGTAAACAAAACGAGAATAAAAATGCACGAAACACAATGTGGACCACTACGGGTACATAGAATGAATCGAAAAGCTTGGTTCGAGGTACTTACCCGTTGAAGATCGAAGAACGATGAAGAACGAATGAAGAACGTCGAAGAACGGTTGAAACCTTTGCGAAATTCTTCATGGAAAACGTTACGGAAACGTTTCGGAAGCGCCTCGGCTTAGATTTTCTTCACGGAAACGATTTTTCCAAGCAAATTCGAAAGAGAGAGAAGTGCCAAAGGGGCTGAACATTTTGAAACAGCTCCCCCCTCCCCTATTTATAGAAAAAAAAAGAGGTGCTTGCCGCCCAAAGTCTTAATGAAGAAGATTTCTAAGCGCACCTGAATTACTAAGTTCACCCCCCTTTTCGTATTTTACGGAAAAGTTACGGAAGCCTTACGGAACTGTTTTTGAATTTGATTTTCATCTTTTTTCTTTTCCCTTTTACCAATGTTAAGTGGAATATGCTTACCCAAGGTTTTCGGAAATTTTACGGAAGTATTACGGAAGCCGCGGAAGCCCCGAAAACCATTTTTCAAAAACATGGAGGAGCTTGCCGCCCAGTTGCTTCCTCCTTAAGCAACCCAACTTCCAAAATGTTCTGGAAGGGCCTAGATTTGAATTTCTATTTACACCCCTATCTTGATAAGTTCACCCCCTTACCTTTTTTGGTGATTCTTTTTTCGTAAAGTTACGGAAACTTACGAATCTCGTAACGATACTTGTTTTCTTTCCGTAATGTTACGGAACCTTGCGGATTACATAATCATCCCCTTTTTGACTTACGAAATGTTACGGAATCTCACTTAATTATGCAACGATGCTTCCATTTGATTTCCGGTGTGTCACGGAAACTTACGGATTGTGCATCAATATTTTTTGGTTTTCCGGCATGTCCTGGAATTTCACAAATTGCCTAATGATGGGTGCCAAGCACCTCACAAGGACCAAAGAAAGGTCGCATGTCATCAAGCAAAGGTCCCCGGACGAAATTAGGGTATGACACAGAGTAAAACATTTTATCTTCTCGGCAGACTTTGTGGTAATGGATATCTGTGAAGATAATGACATTCCTGTAATATTGGGAAAGCCATTCATGTTAACTGCTAGCTGCATAGTTGATATGGGGAGAAAGAAGCTGGAGTTGGGCTTTGAAGATCAGAAAATTGATTTTGATTTATTTGTTGAAGACAAGCCTGCTCCAGAACAAAATGTTTGTTTACAGGTAATGGAAGTGGGTAAGGAGGTACGAACCAAAACGTGATCACCCATTGAGGTAAAAGCGTCAAGCTAGTGACGTTAAAGAAGTGCTTCCTGGGAGGCAACCCAGTTCTAATTTATGCTTTTCTTTTCTTTTATGTAGGGCATAATGTGGAACTTGCTTCATAATCATTACATTGGGGTATATCAGCTTATTTTGAAGGATAGATATAACGGTTTCAATTTCTTGAGGAAGGGACTGAAAAATAACTTGGATTTTTTTTTTCCTGAAAAATAGTCCTTTCGCTAAGCGCAAGCCTCGCGCTAAGCGCATCTTTGGTCATGCGCTAAGCCGAGAGTCTCTAGCGCTTAGCACTTAACCCTTGCATCTCAGGCTGATTTGGTCCGCTAAGCTAGCCAAGGATGAGCTAAGCCCATTTCAAATCGATCTGAATTCGGCTAAGCGACGGCCGGCTCACTAAGCGTATTGTATTCTTTGGCTAAGCGCGACACGTCGCCGCTAAGCTCATTTCCTTGCGGCCAGCTAAGCGCTAGTCATGCCAACTAAGCTCAAATCCTTGCGTCCATTGAAGCATTAAGCGATCCATCATCCGCTAAGCTCATGCCCCTCTTTAGTCAAGATGCATCACTTTAGCTAAGCCGGCCCAGATCCCGGCTTAGCGAGAGTTGAAGGTTTTATGACCTGCAGAATTCGCTAAGCGTCGCTTCTATCCACTAAGCCCAGCTTTATAAAAAAAAAAGAAATAAAATAAAAATTATTTTTCAAACTTGGGCTAAGCGCGCAGTTCCGCTAAGCGAACCTCTTTGAGAAACCAAAAGTCCCTCTGGCTCACTTAGCGCTACGGTTCGCTAAGCGAGAAGGTTGAAAATTGCTTAAGTGAGTGTAAATTCTCAGAGCTTATCTGGCATTTTCTCTCTCGCCCAAATCTGTACAACCTGCATTCTTGCTTTCTTTTTTTGCATCTTCTACACATCTTCAGCACACAACAATCCAAGTAAGTTCCTCATTCCTTTTCTTTCTCTTTTATTTTGTTGAACCTTAGGTTAGAAAACCATAGATTTAGCTTTTGATTGCTAGGGTTTGAATGATTTTAGATTAGTGAAAGATTAGCATTTTGTGAATGATTGTGCTGTGTAGATAGTTTTGACTGGCTTACATGTTTGATATGCCTTTTAGAAGCTCAAAAATGGAAGAAAACGAACTGCGTTTTTGCGTTTTTTCTGGAAAACGCGATGAACTCACTAAGCAAGTTCATCAAAATTCATTGAATATATGAGTTTCTAGATGACCTCGCTAAGCGCGCCTACTGTGCTAAGCGAGTTCATCTTATGAGGATGAACACTCATCCTCCTGTTGAGATACCTATGGCTAAGCGAGGCTGAATCGCTAAGCCCAGGTAACTTAGTCAAATTTTTTGTTTAAAGTCGCGCGCTAAGCCGAGCCTATCTGGGCTAAGCTTATTTCATTGCGGCAGCCATTGGGTTAGGCTGAATTTCATGGTGCCGCTAAGTGCAACCCTGCTGAGCTTAGTGCACATCTGTTGCGGCAATCGTTAGGCTTAGCGGGCAGTTGCCAGCTAAGCCGATTATGCAGAAGAAGAATTTTCTGCAACATCCACTAAGCGGACCTGTCATCCACTAAGCAGTTGCACAATGAATGAAGTCCCGAGACGTGTCAGAAATCAAAAGGAAGCAGGCTTGCGCAATCCGTGAAATTCCGTAATGTGGCGGAAATCGAAAAGAGGTGTTTTTGCGCAATCCGTAAGTTTCCGTAACTTCTTCGAAAGCTAAAAAAGAGTAAATACATAATCCGTAAGGATTCGTAACCCTGCGGAAGAAAAATAAGTATCGTTACAAAATTCGTGAAGTTTCGTAACGTTACGGAAAAAGAATTACCAAAAAATAGAAGGGGGTGCATTTAGTAAAAAAAGGGTACGAATAGCAATCTGGCCCACTTGGGCCTTCCAGATCCTTCCTCCAGAAGGCTGTTGCTTCTGGAGGAAGCAACCTTGCTCGCCTGGGCGAGCTGGGTGGCAAGCTCCTCCCCTATTTTGCTATAAATAGGGGGAGGAGTGAAGAAGAAAAGGGTTCAGCCTTCTTGGCACTTCCCATTCTCTCGAAATAGCTGAGGAAAATTAGTTCCGTGAAGAAAATCCAAGCCGAGGCGCTTCCGTAACGTTTCCGTGAGTAATTACGCGAAGATTCTCGATCGTTCTTCAACATTCATCGTTCGTTCTTCGTTTTCTTCAGTCTTCAATGGGTAAGTACCTCAAACCGAGCTTTTCAATTCATTCTATGTACCTGTGGTGGTCCACATTTTGTTTCATGTATTTTTATTCTCGTTTTCATTCGCTTTTTATACCCCCTTTTGACGTGCTTAAGCCATTTATTTAAGTCATTTCTCGCTTAATCTAAAAATAAAATAAATTTCCACCGATCGTTTCAATTGTATCATCCGTTAATTTCGGTTAAAATGAATTCCGACCATTCGGTCGTGCCGTAACCACGTTGGAAATCAAAAAAAGAGGTAAAATAATAATATAATAATCAAAAAATACCTTTTAGTAAAGTAAAGCGAAAAATCAATCGGACGTTTTCTCTTTGGGATTCCTCATTCTTAATTGAATTGGCTAAATAACTAAAGTGAAACTAAGGCTAAAATCAAACTCGCCTAGTCAAGCTCGTCCACAAAAATAGGTTTTTTTTTAAAGTTTATCATTTCAGTTTCTTACTAAGTAAAAAGGATCACTTTTAAGGTCCAACGCCTTAAAATGATCACCCTTCAAGTAAAAAGAATCACTTGATTCACGCCCAAGAAAGAACTACATAGGTCTGATTTCCTCTCCAAAGGAGGGTACGTAGGAGCAAAAGCCCCGCTTTTGTCGACCTCTAAAAAATAAAATGAAATAAAGTTAAGGTAACACAATTTCCACAATTCTAAAAAATCGGCTGTTGTCCTTTGAGACAAACGTGAGAGGTGCTAATACCTTCCTCAAGCGTAAATACAACTCCCGAACTTAGAATTTTCATTTTGACCGGTTTCCTTCGGTTTTTCCGATGTTTCCCACAAATAAACGTTGGTGGCGACTCCGCGCATCTTTCCTCCTTTGGAAAGCGCACCCGTGAGCCTCGCCCTCGCTCGCCCGCGAAGGGCACGTTGCGACAGTTGGCGACTCCACTGGGGACTATTTTTGTGAGTTAGGCCTATTTTAAGGAATTGTGGATTTGTGAAACTTCGTGTGTGCATTTGTTGAACTGTGTAAAATGTAAATAATTGTTGTCTATTTCACATTCTTTACACTGCATTCTAAGCACCCACGGGTTTGAGTAAAAAAGGGGCCCTATACTCGGGTTCATGGGAATTTAAGGAGTGGAGGTGAATCTATCATCATGCTAGGTCTCCGACTTGCTTGATAATAGTGAAACCTCCTCTAGAGCTTTCTCTCTTTATAATGTGTTGTCGCTGGTATTCCATACCGCCACAATATTATTATCTTGAGTGATGATACCTCTAGAAAACAGTCGTGTGAGTTATGAATTGTTGGGGAGTAGTTATTAGAGACCCCTAGATATTGTCCTATAGGTTCCCAAATAGGGGCAAAGAGCAAACACGCTCCGTGCCATTCGTTCTCATGCATTTTTTGGTAAATAGCACTAGCTTATAGTTTTGCTAGTGATGTTTGGTTTCTTTAGAGTAATACGTAACCTTTTTAATACTACGTTGAGGCGCCATCATGCCTAAAACGTAGTATTAAAAAGATGGATCTTGTTGGTCTCGTATATGTAAATTACCCCTTTGTTGTGTTTTCTTTCCGTTTCATGCATGCACATATGCATCATACCGTCACACATGCGTTGTATGTGGGTCTCGTCTTTTGTCGTGGGAAGTCGGAAGATCCATATCGTCTTCTTAACTGCACACATGGGGCGCTGCGCCCCTAAAGGTGCAAGTAAGGAGAGATGATTTTCCGGGCTCTCGTGTCCGTAAATGCATTCATATCATGCATCGCATAAGCATCTCTTCATGGCATCATAATGAACATATCGTTCCTACATTTGTTCGTTATCATATTCCAGCATCACATTCTGCATGAGTCATTGCATCATCATGCATAAGCGTTCAACAAACTTTTTTGATCTACAAATTGCATACTAATTGTTTTCATGTTTGCTCATGCGTAACCCTTGCGTTTTCCCCTGCAAGACAAAAACAAAAAAGAAAGCATGAAAATTCATGATGTATTCTTAGTTGCATGTGTTAGGTACCATGAGCCAACCATGTTGGGATCATAAACCGATTTCTAAAATTAAAAAAAAAAACACAAACAACAAAACAAAATGATTGAGCATGGTACCTAATGCGTGGTTAATTAAGAAAGGATGTCTCTTCGGGCATCTCAATCTCATAATTACATTTTCCATGCATAGCATGCGTATTCTCGAGTCTTTCATCCCTATGAAATGTTGTTGAAGTATTGGCGATCAAAATTGCCATTCCCTGGGTTATGGGGTTGAACCAAGCTCGTACTTTTACAAAAAGATTCATCAAGTCAAGTTGAAGCATGGAAGTAACCATCTTGCAAAAAATTGGGGCAAAAGATGGATCGGGTTACATCGTTGCTTCGTCTACTGCCAAACACATTTAGGACTGTTAATGTCCTTGTTACTTCCAGTTTCACCTTGACAAAGATGTCATGGACCATGTTGAAAATCTAAATTGATTCAACCCCATGTCCTGCGTAAAGATTTGCAATACTTCAACTGTGCATCATTCGCATACATCCATGTTGTTCATTGGTTGCATTGCTCATTGCATTCTTTCCTTGAAAAAAAAAAGAAAAACTTAATCATTGTTATAAAAAAGAAAAGAACACGCTTTACGATGCCCTTACCGAACCCGTGCTAGAACTAGAGTAATGGGTGAAGTAGAGGAGGTGCAAGAGCAAATGAAGACCCAACATGGAGGCCAGGAAAGAGCAAATGGCCACAATGATGGAGGCCATGATGAGCATGAGGAAGATAATGGAAGCCAATGCGGTTACATTTGCCGCTACCAGCACTGATGCTAAGGTGAACCTGATGCCCCCATCTGGCCTCAACCAAATGAATCATCCAACCTCAGCTATGGTAGGCAAAGATTTGGGAAGTACGGGTTGCCCCCATTATGCGCAAAGTCAAAACAAGCATGCTTTCCCACCATATGGCTTGCCTCTCAACTATACGCCACCCAATGTGGCGTACACTCCCAATAAGAATGTCAATAACCCCACTCCTATACCCATTGAGAGCCAACAACCCCAAACTGATCATGCACATGTCTCCTAAACCGTGGGGGAGACACATGAAATTCCCCATCACAATCTAGCCGACTTCGAGCCTTGGCTCGGATATGCCACTGAAGGGCAAGCAGTTGGTGGTATACCCCTTGAAAACACTTCGGAAGGCCCTCAGTATCACCCACAACTACACCTCTTGCATTCCACGACAAGTAAAAACCCTCATGCTGTGGCAGAAATGAGAAAGTTGGATCATCTAGAGGAAAGGCTTAGGGCCATTGAAGGAGGTGAAGATTATGCCTTTGCTAACCTAAAAAAGTTGTTCCTAGAACCCAATATCATCACCCCTCCCAAGTTCAAGGTGCTGGACTTTGACAAGTACAAGGGGACTACTTGCCCCAAGAACCATCTAAAGATGTATTGTCGGAAGATGGGGGCATACGCAAGAGATGAGGAATTGTTGATACATTCCTTCCAAGAAAGTCTTACTGGGGTAGTTGTTACCTGATACACTAACTTGGAACCTTCCCGAGTCCATTCCTGGGAGGACCTAATGGTTGCCTTCATTAGGCAGTGTCGGTATAATGGCTTCGGATAGGATGCAACTACAAAATATGTGCAAAAAAGGGGGCACGGATCTTTCAAAGAATACGCCCAAAGGTGGAGAACCTGGCAGCTCAAGTGGCACCTCAATGACGAAAAAATGATGACAATGATAGTAGATACATTACCAGTATTCTACTATGGAAAATGGTGGGCTACACACCTTCAAAGCTTTGCGTATTTGGTCTTTGCCAGTGAAAGGATCGATGTGGGTCTGAAAAAGGGCAAATTTAGTCACCCTGCTTGGACGAATGAGAAAACTGGGGCAAATGAAGAGGGTGAGGATGAAGAAGAAGCCCGTGCTGTGACTACCATTCCAATACAGCCAAGTTTCCCACCAACCCAACAATGTCATTACTCAGCCAATAACAAACCTTCTCCTTACCCACCGCCCAGTTATCCACAAAGGCCATCCCTAAAATCAACCACCAAGCCTACCTACCGCACTTCCAATGACAAACACCACCTTTAGCGTAAACCAAAACACCAACCAAGAAATGAATTTTGCAGCGAGAAAGCCTATAGAATTCACCCCAATTCCAGTGTCCTATGCTGACTTGCTCCCATATCTACTTGATAATTCAATGGTAGCCATAACCCTAACCAAGGTTCATTAACCTCCATTTCTCCGAGAATACGACTCGAACGCAATGTGTGCTTGTCATGGAGAAGCCCCGGGGCATTCCATTGAGCATTGTAGGGGCCTGAAGCGTAAGGTGCAAGGTCTAATTGATGCGGGCTGGCTGAAATTTGAGGAGAATCGCATGTAAATCCTGACATTAACAAGAAATGCCACACATGGGGCAATTTTGAAAGTTGTTGTTAGATGTCTCTAATGACTCATCAGGATTTTCAAGTTTGTACCATTATTGTAAACCACAGTTACAATGTTAAATGAAATGGATAAAGTTGATATCTTTGTCCCTCATCCTCTCACAAACGCATCTTTGCTTATTCAACTTTCACCGGAATGTGGGTGCAAGCCATTGGTCTGTTTGCTCAAGCGACCTGTGCTCCTGAGTTTGGACTTCCAAGACCGTTCAATCAAAGATTACTCGTCTTGCACATTGGTGGGGGTGCCGTAAAACAACGAGTAAAGTTCAAAACAAATAAGTTTCAAAAAAAAAAAGAGAAGTGTTCAAAAAGAAAAAATCATTTGATTGACTGTGTTTTCAAGACGTTCATGTGACCTCATTTTATCATCCTGGAAAGTTTGTCTGTTTAGAGAGAAGTGAGTTATCAAGAATAAGATGTTGGACAAATGGCCTCAGTTACCTTAAGAAAAAGAGGGGATTGAATTAAGATACGAAGACTATTCCCCAATTAAACTTTCACTCTCTCTTTTCGGATTAACAATGCACCCTTAACATGAATTACTCAAAAGACAATTCAAAATAAACTTCTTTAAAGCAAAAGATAAATAACAATAAATAAAAGAAGTTTAAGGGAAGAGAGGAATGCAAACTTGATTTATACTGGTTCGGCCACTTCTCGTGCCTACATCCAGCCCTCAAGCAACTCACTTGAGATTTTCCACTCTCTTTGTAAAACTCCTTTTACAAAGTCTGAATCGCACAGGGACAACTCTTCCCTTGTGTTCAAGAATCCTCTACAACAAGAGACCCACGGTCTCTTAATCCCTTTTCAGAAATAAGAAGAAGAGAAGAAGAGATCTCTCTTAAAAGAGATAGCTTGTACAATGAAGATCAATCAAAATTCCTTATTGTATATGCAAGTGGTTGACCAAGGAATCTTTTTGAGAGGATAAAACATTTCAGTTCAAAAAAAACTCTTAATCTTTTGAAAGGATAAAATTTTTGGGAAATGAAAACTCCCTTTAAATTCGTGTTTCCAAGTCACCTTTGATGGCCATTCATAAAACATTTGAATAGATGTGACTCTTGGAAATTATTTTCAGAAAATCCCCTCTAGTAATCAATTACAAGACTTATGTAATCGATTACAGGTTTTAAAAATTTGAATTAAAACATTTTCAACTGCTAGTAATCGATTACCAGAGAGCAAATCTCAATTCGAAATGATAGAATTCTTTGGTCAAACCTTTTGTTTGTTTTCAATTTGGAAACTTCTTCCTAAAGATTCTAGAGATCAACTTGATCATATATCTTGATTTTCTTGGATTCTTGTCTTGAATAAAACTTAGAAGCACTTGATCCTTTAGCATCATCAAGACATCAAAACATCTTGCTTCTACATAGGAGTCATTTGACTTAATCCATCAACTGAAAAATCCTTCAACTATTTCTCGTCCTTGGAAAATTCTTTTTGCAAGAATCAACTGCTTCTTTCATTCTTCCTCACTACAAGGTTGTGAAAACAAGACAACAATTGGTACCTCTAAGCCCTACACTGGGGCAATGAAAGGCACCATGCAAAAAACCTCAAGCGAACATAGGGGCAGATTAGAAGTTCTCACCCAATAGGTTCCCAACTACAAGGTCATGACGAAAGATAACAATTGGTACCTCAAAGCCTTACACTGGGGCAATGAGGGGCATCGTGCATGAGCCTCAAGTGAACATAAGGGCAGATCAAAAGTGCTCACCCGTCGATGTTTTTAAACAAGAAAAAAAAAGAGACAAGCCCTGGAATTTCAATAGATTGATTAAACGTCAAACAGCTCCATTGCCGTCACTCCAAAATGGTCAAGTGACTAAATCAAACAGAATATACACTCTGAGGGAGTTCCCAGAGAGATTTGAAAAAGATAAGATAAGGTTGCATGAATTATCACCTTTTTCAAAAGGACAGTCAATCTGTGTTTCCCAAAAAAAATTAAATCAAAATCAAAATCACAAAATAGGGGAATAATGTCATGAACATTGTACAACTTTCCATTGCATTGCATTGTTTCATGTGCGGTCAGCAATACCAAATTTCACAACAAAGGTTGCGTGCGTCTGCATCCCTAAAAATCATGTTAATTGCATAGATTTCCTACATCTCGTGTCCAATATTTTTGGATGACCGGCCCTCTCGATGGGCCGACCTCTTGTTTTCTCATAAAGGTGGACCCTTGGGTACTAGTACCTATCACCATTAGAGGACCATATGTCCTCGCCATCAGAGGACTGCACATCCTCGCCTGCAGAGGGCTGCACGCCCTCGCCTTTAGAGGGCTACGCGTCCTCATTTTCAGTGTGCTCCATATCCACACCTTAGAAGAATATAAGGTCCTTTGTCCTTAGATGCTTAACCGAGACTTGCACTCCCAGTTAAGGGGCCAGTAGTTTCCTTTTTTCAGTTCCTGGGCCACCCCCTGATATTGGAGGGTGACTAACTGTGCGAGCACATCCAGAGAGGGAGGCTATCACGCGTCTACTATGCATACCGGGGCAAGATTTCACCCGTGTCGCTGCAAAAAGACGAGTGTGGATCATGCGCACCAACATGACCACTTTTACATGGATATGGATGACGTTGCTATTTAGTAACATTCTGTCCGGCGACCACAATGCCAATCTCCCCCTGCAGATGTATCGGTTGGTCTGTGCCGTCATGACATAGGTAAGTATGCACATGGTTCAATTGATTTCTAATGTCATCCATTGTTTGCAGGGATCACGCCCACAAGACGCCCAGTGGGCCCGAAGAAGTCCAACAGGGCCCTGGGGTTTCCAGCTCTGGTTACGGGCCTTTGTCAGTCCTACAAGGTGCCCGTTCCCCCAGCGAGGTCATGCCATCGTGACATAGGTAAGTATACAGATGGTTCAACTCATTTCTGATACCATCTATTGTTTGCAGGAATCGCACCCACAAAGACACCCAGTGGACCCGGAGAAGTCCAACAGGGCCCTGGGGTTTCCAGCTCTGGTTACGGGCCTCTGTAGTCCTACAGGGTGCCCGTTCCCCCCGGCAAGGTCACGTCATCATGACATAGGTAAGTATGCACCTCGCTCAACTGATTTTTGATTTCATCTATTATTTGTAGGGATCGCGCCTGCAAGACACCCAGTGGACCCGAAGAAGTCCAACAGGGTCTTGGAGTTGTCAAGCTCTAATTACGGGTCTCTGTCAGTTCTACAGAGTACCTGTCACCTCCAGCAAGGGCATCAGGCCCCCTACTAATCGAGCTTTCATCAAGAAGTACTACGTCTCCAGGAAGGCGCAAGGCGAAACACCACAGCAGCCTGGGGATGGCCGGCAGCGGGCAATAGACGCACCGCCATCACCTCTAGAGTTCACCTCAGCTCATCCACAAAAAGGTTAGAGCGTTGCTTACGACCCATGGCCGACCAATAGGCGACCAAGTCCAAAGTCAAAGGTAAGCAAAGTACTAGGTCCGTGACCGACAAGCCATCATGCGTCCAACTCAAGACGTTAAAGAAGCGCTACTAGGAGGCAACCTAGTACCTTTTAAATCTCTGCTTGTTATTTGATCACTTTTTGTTTCTCAAGTCATAGCAGGACACACCTAGTTGCTCATGATCCTAGGAATTTAAATAAAACAAGCACAAGCTCGGAAGGTAGTCATACCTCACAAAAAATATATATATGTATGTTTAGGTAGAAAGATACCTTGGATATGCATGTATATAGCAAAAATATCTCACAAAACATATATATGTATGTTTAGGTAGCAAGATACCTGGGACACGCATGTATATAGCAAAATACTTCACAAAAATATACGTATGTTTAGGTAGCAAAATATCTCATGGAAGAAAAGAGAGCAAAAAGAGAGCGAGCAAGAAAAGAATAAGAAGGAAGAAGAAAAAATAGAAAATAAAAAGATATAAAAAATAAAAGTTGTCTAGCTAAAAAACAACATGCTTGTGAAAAGAGATAACTTCCAACTTTTCTTTGAAAATTTCACTGATCTTAACCAGTTTTTGGAAAAATGTGTACACATTTGAAGGGTAAATGTTGTGAAAAGTTTTTCGAACACCCAAGATAGACTCAGATGAATGCACAAATTGATAGAAGAACATATTTTGGAAACAATGGGTTGACTTAAAATAGGGAAAATGAATCCTGAGCCCTAGTGTCACATGACCATAAAAACTTGATGCTTGAGTGTCCACATGGGTGCATGCATGACCAGTTTTGCATAAAAATTCCTAATCATCATTGTTGCATGTGTATCATGGAAATAATGTAGGACATCCCCTTTATCCCCGAACCGCTGGCCAAATCTTGACATGTATGATGACCAGCCGTTCTACAAGCCTTGAGCCAAAATCCCAACTCACCATAATCCTTACCCTCGGAAGAAAACACAAAGAGAAGGAAAATTCCCAATCCAAGAAAGGGAGAGGACACAAAAAGAAGAGAGAATTCCTAATCCAAGAAAGGGAGAAGACACAAAACAGAAAGAAATTCCCAATGAAAGAGTGGGAGAGAAAAAAAAAATTTCGATCAAGGATCGGAAGAAAACAGAAGAAACATGCAGAAAGGTCTTTAGACCAGACAATATTTGAACAATACAAAATTGTCACCAAATAAACTAAAAAAAAAGAAAAAGGAAACCACGACCTAAAGTGGTCCTCTCCCTTTGATTGCCAACCAAAATCCTATGCGCTAGCGACTTTCTCGCCCCGCACTAAACAAAAACAGAAAAGGAAAAGGCAAAAACACTCAAAGCCAAATTCCCCACCTAAAAACCATTCCCAAAATAAGTCCTATTGATCCATGATCACGCATGTAATCTTTGATTTGATAGGAAATGATTTGCAAAATCAAGTCATGACATATCTATGGTTCGGAATTAGGATAAAACACTTACCTGTGTGAGATTGATACACTTTGAGTGATTTTCTCCTATCTTTGTTGGACCCAGTGTTTCCTCTAAATGGTCGTTTAGAAATGAAATGCTAACATCCAAAATCTCATTTACGGTTATGCGAAAATTTCATCAGCATACTCTCCTTCCCCGATAGACACATTGTTTTTCATCCAAAAAGCATATGTTGCTCTGATTAGTTGGAAGTTTTGTCTCTTTACTAAAGCATGTTCGCATTTTGGTGAAGAAAACACCGAGACTATTTTTAGTCTCATAGTTGTCAAGAACTACGTAGGTCTGAGTTCCTCATCACAAATTGAGGATACGTAGGAGAAAAAGCTCTGCTTTTGTCGACCACTGTCGCAACCTACCCTTCGGCGGGAGGGCGACGCGAGACTCGCGGGATGCGTGTTCCACGAAAGGAATACGCGCGGAGTCGCCACCAACGTTTATTTGAGGAAAACGTCGGAAAATTCGGAAAAGACGCGATCTACGAACTTTTTAGTGAAAGGTTCGGGAGTTGTATTTACGCACGGGGAAGGTATTAGCACCCCACACGTCCGCCCCAAGGGACGGCAGCCTTTAATCGAATGTGCAAACATGACTTTGATTTTTACGTTCCTTTTTATGTCCTTATATCCTTTTATACCCTTTTTATATTTTTCCCTTTTTTGTGGTCGACAAGGGTGTTTCCCTTTGCTCCTACGTATTCCTCAATTTGGGATGAGAAAATCAGACCTACGTAGTTCTTTTTTATCAAGTGATTCTTTTTTACTTTAAGAGGTGATCATTTTAAGGCGTTGGACCTTAAAAATGATCCATTTTACTTAGTGAGGAAATGAAATGACAAACTTCAAAAGCCTATTTTTTATGGACGAGCTTGACTAGGCGAATTGATTTTAGCTTTTAGTTTCACTTTAGTTATTAATCAATTCGATTAAGAATGAGAAATCCCAAAGAGAAAACGTCCACTTGATTTTCCGCTTTATTTTACTAAAAGATATCTTTTTGGTTATTATATTATTTTTTACCTCTTTTTGATTTCCAACGTGGTTACGGCACGACCGAACGGTCGGAATTTATTTTAACCGAAGTTAATGGATAATACAATTCAAACGTTCGGTGGAAATTTATTTTATTTTTAAGTTAAGCGAGAAATGACTTAAGTAAAATGGCTTAAGCACGTCAACAGGGGGTATAAAAAGTAAACAAAACGAGAATAAAAATGCACGAAACACAATGTGGACCACTACGGGCACATAGAATGAATCGAAAAGCTTGGTTCGAGGTACTTACCCGTTGAAGATCGAAGAACGATGAAGAACGAATGAAGAACGTCGAAGAACGGTTGAAATCTTTGCGAAATTCCTCACGGAAAACGTTACAGAAACGTTTCGGAAGCGCCTCGGCTTAGATTTTCTTCACGGAAACAATTTTTCCAAGCAAATTCGAAAGAGAGAGAAGTGCCTAAGGGGCTGAACCCCTTCCTTCTTGCCTTCCTCCCCTATTTATAGCAAAATAGGGGAGGTGGTTGCCGCCCAGCTCGCCCAGGCGAGCAGGGTTGCTTCCTCCAGAAGCAACCGCCTTCTGGAGGAATATTCCGGAGGGCCCAAGTGGGCCTAGGTGCTATTTGCACCCCCATTTTTACTAAGTACACCCCCCTCCGCTGTTTTTTGGTGATTCTTTTTCCGTAAAGTTACGGAAACTTACGAATTTCGTAACGATACTTGTTTTCTTTCCGTAATGTTACGGAACCTTGCGGATTACATAATCATCCCCTTTTTGACTTACGGAATGTTACGGAACCTCACTTAATTATGCAACGATGCTTCCATTTGATTTCCAGTGTGTCACGGAAACTTACGGATTGTGCATCAATATTTTTTTGGTTTTTCGGCATGTCCTGGAATTTCACAAATTGCCTAATGATGGGTGCCAAGCACCTCACGAGGACCAAAGAATGGTCGCACGTCATCGAGCAAAGGTCCCCGGACGAAATTAGGGTATGACAACCACCCCACCTTTTGTTACCGTGACCCAAGAGTCTGGTGGCATGCGGAGCCACATGACCGTGGGATCCCCAGATTCATGTTCTTTTTATGTTTCATCCTTTATCATTTACATGTTATTTTATTTCTATGACTTGAGGGACTAACATTTGTTTTTTGTTGTTGCGATTGTTTTGTGCATATATTTTGTTTGAACTATTGCATTAGTGCTTGTTTCGTTGTTGTCAATAGTGTTTGTTGGAATTCCGGAACCGTGTAGAGTTTTTCATTTAGGAACGTCGTCCTAAAAAATAAAATGAACCAAAAATCCTAATAAAAAGAAAGAAGCGTTGTGAGTAAAAGTCATGTTCATAAAGAAAAGAAAAAGGTTTTTATCTATACATGTATGTAAAAGGAAAATGTGTATAGAAGGTCTTTGTGTGTAAATGATGCGTGGAAAGGAATTCTTGTGTGTGTGAGCAACGAGTGTATATGAAGAAACTTTTGTGTGAACTATAAGTGTGTGTTGGGAAAAATGAAAAATCTTTGAATGTAAATAGGGTTTGTATATAGACCGTGTGACGTAAAGAGAAGAGTTCTAATGCGTGTACAGAAAAAGTTTGTCATGTATAAAAATATAGATGTACAAAGGAAGGTTTTCCTCATAAAGGACCACAGGTGTATAATTTTGTGAATATATAAAAATGAAACAAAAAGGAAAAAGAAAGAAAGACCGCGAAGGTCGACATGTTATAGTTAAGAAGTATAAATCATTCGTAAAGAGCAAACGTATCTTCTAGAAACAAGGGACTGATGCTAAGAGTTTATTTTCCGGAATGAACCGAGATAAGGATGGATGAATTCATTGAACTGATGAAAGAACATAACTTGGAAACGTTGGGTCTGTCTGTGTAAATTCCCAACCATAGTATCACAATGCCATAAACGGGGTGCTTGAGGGCCCACCTGGCTGTAGCCATGACTAATTTTGCACGCTGTTTTCAAATCATCATTGTCACGCGTGCCTTATGGAATAATGTGGAAGTTCAGCCCGAAATCGACACCTTGACAACCAAATTGGTTTCGCCCCAGATATCAAGATTGGGTTCCCCCGATAAAAGACCCCATTGAAACACAACCTTAGACCTTTTTGAACCTTGGCCTGTAAAAAAGGGAATCCTCATTCTTTCCCCCGAAGCAAAGGATAGCGGAATCTCCTCAAGTGAGATGCTGTAGTGAACTGCTTCACAGCAGTAAGAGCATGGAGACAGGGGGAGCAGAAAGCTGATGTCACGTGAGATGTCTTGACATCCTGGAAACGACTTGCAACTTGTAGAATTTTGCTGTCGCCACTACAGATACCGCTGTGCTTGATTACTCTGATAATGAAAATTGCTGATCCCACTTGCATAACTGCTCGTACCTGCTCAGGGAGTGTCTAAGTATGTTTTAGACAAAATTTGCCAAAGGGGGAGATTGTTAGTGCTTAGCTCTACTGAGTGTTTAAAAGATTGGCTAAGATTTTGTTAAAACATAAGCACTTAGACAATGAAGGAAAGCTAGAGTTGCTGCACATGATGTCTAACATTATGTCAAGGAATCAGATCGGGCTGCACAATGCACAAGGCAAGATAAAATGTCAAATGAAGAATTGAAGCTGCAGGATCCACGATGTCGGATACGATGTCCAGGACATCTTGCCCGAAAATACTGGACACATAAATCTGTTATATCTTTAACAGATTAATGTGCAGTTAGCAACAGATTTGGCGATCTATCTTTAGGAACGAATTAAAAGATAATTAAAGTTCGAATTACAAACTTGAATAGTTCGTTCAGGGATTAAAGATTAAAGATAAAAACTAAAAGATCAAACTTTATCTTTTAGATCTTTAAGTGCAGATTTTTCAGGAGAATGATAGATCTCATCCAGCACAAGTTGTTGCAGCCCAGATACGCACACTGCTATATAAACATGAAGGCTGCACGAGTTTTCTACCAAGTCCGGGATTGAAGAGTTATTTTGTGAGTTTTGGGACTTGAGTGTTTTGTGAGCCACCTTGATGTCACCCTAACATCAAGTGTTGGACCTGAGTGTGTAGAGTTGATCTCTATAGTGTGTGGAGTTGATCTCTATTGTTCAGAGAGCAATCTCTGGTGTGTATTTGATTTAATTGTAAACACGGGAGAGTGATTGAGAGGGAGTGAGAGGGGTTCTCATATCTAAGAGTGGCTCTTAGGTAGAGGTTGCACGGGTAGTGGTTAGGTGAGAAGGTTGTAAACAGTGGCTGTTAGATCTTCGAACTAACACTATTTTAGTGGATTTCCTCCCTGGCTTGGTAGCCCCCAGATGTAGGTGACGTTGCACCGAACTGGGTTAACAATTCTCTTGTGTTATTTACTTGTGTAATCTGTTCATACTGTCAAACATAATCTGCATGTTCTGAAGCGTGATGTCGTGACATCCGGTACGACATCTGTCATTGATATCAGAATTTCAGGCTGTTCATGTGTCCTCCACTTTCGGGTTTGGAGCTGTGCTTCATGATTGCCTAAGTGCGGACCCTCAAGGCAATCCTCCATTTTCACCCTTTTTTGGAGCCCCATGAACGTTATTGCCTAGGGCTGTTCATGTGTCCTCCACTTTCGAGTTTGGAGTTGTGTTTCATGATTGCCTAAGTGCGGACCCTCAAGGCAATCCTCCATTCTCACCCTTTTTCGGAGCCCCATGAACGTTATTGCCTAGGGCTGTTCATGTGTCCTCCACTTTCGAGTTTGGAGCTGTGTTTCATGATTGCCTAAGTGCGGACCCTCAAGGCAATCCTCCATTCTCACCCTTTTTCGGAGCCCCATGAACGTTATTGCCTAGGGCTGTTCATGTGTCCTCCACTTTCGAGTTTGGAGCTAAATTTTATGATTGCCTAAGTGCGGACCCTCAAGGCAATCCTCCATTCTCCCCCTTTTTTTCGGTTCGAGTTTGGATCTAAGTTTCATGATTGCCTAAGTGCGGACCCTCAAGGCAACCCTCCATTCTCCACCTTTTTCGGAGCCCCATGAATGTCATTGCCTAGCGCTGTTCATGTGTCCTCCACTTTCGAGTTTGGAGCTGTGTTTCATGATTGCCTAAGTGCGGACCCTCAAGGCAATCCTCCATTCTCACCCTTTTTTGGAGCCCCATGAACGTTATTGCCTAGGGCTGTTCATGTGTCCTCCACTTTCGAGTTTGGAGCTGTGTTTCATGATTGCCTAAGTGCGGACCCTCAAGGCAATCCTCCATTCTCACCCTTTTTCGGAGCCCCATGAACGTTATTGCCTAGGGTTGTTCATGTTTCCTCCACTTTCGAGTTTGGAGCTGTGTTTCATGATTGCCTATGTGCGGACCCTCAAGGCAATCCTCCATTCTCACACTTTTTCGGAGCCCCATAAACGTTATTGCCTAGGGCTGTTCATGTGTCCTCCACCTTCGAGTTTGGAGCTAAGTTTCATGATTGCCTAAGTGCGGACCCTCAAGGCAATCCTCCATTCTCCCCCTTTTTTTCGGTTCGAGTTTGGAGCTAAGTTTCATGATTGCCTAAGTGCGAACCCTCAAGGCAATCCTCCATTCTCCACCTTTTTCGGAGCCCCATGAATGTCATTGCCTAGCGCTGTTCATGTGTCCTACACTTTCGAGTTTGGAGCTGTGTTTCATGATTGCCTAAGTGCGGACCCTCAAGGCAATCCTCCATTCTCACCCTTTATCGGAGCCCCATGAACGTTATTGCCTAGGGCTATTCATGTGTCCTCCACTTTCGAGTTTGGAACTGTGTTTCATGATTGCCTAAGTACGGACCCTCAAGGCAATCCTCCATTCTCACCCTTTTTCGGAACCCCATGAACGTTATTGCCTAGGGCTGTTCATGTGTCCTCCACCTTCGAGTTTGGAGCTAAGTTTCATGATTGCCTAAGTGCGGACCCTCAAGGCAATCCTCTACTCTCCACCTTTTTCGGAGCCCCATGAATGTCATTGCCTAGCGCTGTTCATGTGTCCTCCACTTTCGAGTTTGGAGCTGTGTTTCATGATTGCCTAAGTGTGGACCCTCAAGGCAATCCTCCATTCTCCACTTTTTTTTGGAGCCCCATGAATGTCATTGCCTAGCGCTGTTCATGTGTCCTGCATTATCAAGCGTGATGCGTCTGGTGACTGGGAAACACGTTCTTCTGTTGTTTTCCGGATCGGTTCCTTCGCCAAATATGTGTATATGTATATTATATTTGTTGTTCTGGTTGTTGTTTGTATTTTGTGTTGTGCAAAAGAAAAAAAAAGAAGGAGTAGAGGCGAGAGTCGTCATCACGGAAAGGGCAGGACGGACGAAATCAGTGTCCTATCTTTGCTTTCCTCTTATCTCCGATGAGAGGTAAGTAAAAAGGGGCAACTGTCATACCCTAATTTTGTCCGGGGATTATTATTTGATGATATATAACCTTTGATTGGTCGCTTCGAGACACTTGGCGTTCTTTGTTGCACAATGAATAAAGTCCCGAGACGTGTCAGAAATCAAAAGGAAGCAGGCTTGCGCAATCCGTGAAATTCCGTAATGTGGTGGAAATCGAAAAGAGGTGTTTTTGCGCAATCCGTAAGTTTCCGAAACTTCTTTGAAAGCTAAAAAAGAGTAAATACATAATCCGTAAGGATTCGTAACCTTGCGGAAGAAAAATAACTATCGTTACAAAATTCGTGAAGTTTCATAACGTTACGGAAAAAGAATTACCAAAAAAACAGAAGGGGGTGCATTTAGTAAAAAAGGGGTACGAATAGCAATCTGGCCCACTTGGGCCTTCTAGATCCTTCCTCCAGAAGGCTGTTGCTTCTGGAGGAAGCAACCTTGCTCGCCTGGGCGAGCTGGGTGGCAAGCTCCTCCCCTATTTTGCTATAAATAGGGGGAGGAGTGAAGAAGAAAAGGGTTCATCCTTCTTGGCACTTCCCATTCTCTCGAAATAGCTGAGGAAAATTAGTTCCGTGATGAAAATCCAAGCCGAGGCGCTTCCGTAACGTTTCCGTGAGTAATTACGCGAAGATTCTCGATCGTTCTTCAACATTCATCGTTCGTTCTTCGTTTTCTTCAGTCTGCAACGGGTAAGTACCTCAAACCGAGCTTTTCAATTCATTCTATGTACCCGTGGTGGTCCACATTTTGTTTCATGTATTTTTATTCTCGTTTTCATTCGCTTTTTATAGCCCCTTTTGACGTGCTTAAGCCATTTATTTAAGTCATTTCTCGCTTAATCTAAAAATAAAATAAATTTCCACCGATCGTTTGAATTGTATCATCCGTTAATTTCGGTTAAAATGAATTCCGACCGTTCGGTCGTGCCGTAACCACGTTGGAAATCAAAAAAAGAGGTAAAATAATAATATAATAATCAAAAAATACCTTTTAGTAAAGTAAAGCGAAAAATCAATCGGACGTTTTCTCTTTGGGATTCCTCATTCTTAATTGAATTGACTAAATAACTAAAGTGAAACTAAGGCTAAAATCAAACTCGCCTAGTCAAGCTCGTCCACAAAAATAGGTTTTTTTTTAAAGTTTATCATTTCAGTTTCTTACTAAGTAAAAAGGATCACTTTTAAGGTCCAACGCCTTAAAATGATCACCCTTCAAGTAAAAAGAATCACTTGATTCACGCCCAAGAAAGAACTACGTAGGTCTGATTTCCTCTCCAAATGAGGGTACGTAGGAGCAAAAGCCCCGCTTTTGTCGACCTCTAAAAAATAAAAAGAAATAAAGTTAAGGTAACACAATTTTCACAATTCTAAAAAATAGGCTGTTGTCCTTTGAGACAAACGTGAGAGGTGCTAATACCTTCCTCAAGCGTAAATACAACTCCCGAACTTAGAATTTTCATTTTGACCGGTTTCCTTTGGTTTTTCCGACGTTTCCCACAAATAAACTTTGGTGGCGACTCCACGCATCTTTCCTCCTTTGGAAAGCACACCCGTGAGCCTCGCCCTCGCTCGCCCGCGAAGGGCACGTTGCGACAGGACCCACGTGTCGCTAAGCGGTAGTGTGTATTTTGTGAAGGCAAGCTGAGCGGACCATGTCTCGCTAAGCTGCCATTGTTTTTCTCAGTCCTATTTTTCTGTTTTTCAATTTGAATAACTTGTGGTCTAACTAACTTTTTGGGTTCCTTTGTGTTACAGATGGCCTCCAGGAAATGTAAGAGCATTGGGGCAAGGCCAACTGCTCAATATGATACTAGACGGTTCCATTCGCTTGATGCTTGGAACCGTTATATAGATAATGTCTTGGGGAAGAATATTTTGCCAGAAAGAAAGGTTGAGGTATACCACACGGAGTTTGACAACTTCAAGACAAAGTTGGAGAGGCGTAATCTTCACAAACGCCTCACCAACTTGGCTGATGGGACTATTGATCTTGCTTTGGTGAAGGAATTTTATGCTAATCTCTATAGCTCTGAGGGTCCTTCACCAAAGCAAGCTTGAGTTAGAGGCCACCTAGTGAAGATAGATGCAGACAACCTCAGCACATTTTTAGAGACACCTGTAGTCCTAGAGGAGGGGGAGTCATTACCCACCTACTCTAGGTACTGCAGGTTTCCCACAAACTACAGAGAGATTGAGGCTGCTCTTTGCATACCAGGGAGGGGGTTCATCTTGAACGCTGAGGGCCATCCTGGGAGGATTCTCAAGAAAGATTTGACTACATTAGCCCAGGTGTGGAGTGTTCTCTTATACTCCAACCTGGCCCCCACATCTCACACCTCTGACCTGATAGTGGATAGAGCTAGGCTGATCTTTGGCTTAATCTCTCACATGGAGATGAACATAGGAGCGCTCATTTCTGGCCAGATGACTTCTATAGCCCAGTCTAACTCTTCTAGACTTGGGTTTCCTACTCTGATCACCGCCCTATGTCGAGCCAGAGGGGTTGTCTTTGACAGCCTCACTTTTGAGCGCCTGAGCCCGGTCATTAATTTGGCCTACATCAGGAAGAACTGTTGGAATCCTGATGATCTGACAGTTTCTATCCGAGGAGCTAGGAGGGCGAGGGCGAGGCCAGCTAATCCTCCTTCCACATCTGTAGCTCCTACTCCAGCATCCACTTCAACAAATCCTTCAATCCCAGCTCAAATTGATTCTCAGCGCTTTGAAGCCATGCTTTAGAGCATTCATCAGGGACAAATCATTTTACTTCAGAGTTTACAGGTGGTGGCGCCTCCAGGATCCATTCCTTCCATTGAGCAGTTTCTAGAGAGGGTAGCCTAGCCTGGGGCCCAACCTTCTCTTCATAGGGAAGATGAAGGTCCCATAGCCCAGGAACCCCGATAGGTACAGGATGCTTCCTCTGGGACCACCATTCCAGAGCCATTTACTTTTCAACAGGATGTAAGTGAAGAGCAAGTTAGACCAAAGACTGCCACCACTCCTGGGAGATCTCTTGAGGGCACTTCAAAGCCCCCCCGCTCCAGTGGTAGACCTCTCCTCACCACAGCTTGCAGCTGACCCCCCTACTCCTGTAGTTGATATGCCAGAGGACCAGACCACACCAGTCTTGACTCTGAACACTTCTCCTCCAGCTACTCCAGTACTTCATCTGACAGATGAGGAGGATGTTCAGACACAGGATACTCAGGACATGTCTCAAGAATTTTAAATTCCTGAGGATTTTGCTTTTTGGATATTTTTTATATATAATTATTATATTTCAGTACAGTGTCTTAGTTATTTTGGTTAATGTTTATATACACTTCTGTTTTTTTTCTGTGGATAGTTAGTATGCATATTTTGAAGCATATGGAACAGTTTAACTTGACTTTGATGATTATGTAGTGAAACATTTTTATCTTTTTGTGAAAATTGGTGTTATGAATTGATTTTGGATTGAATGCATGATTGTGATGGAGTTTGTGTTTCTTTTCATAAGTTTGAGCAAGTATGTATGTTAGACAAAGAAAGAACAAGAATGTGAACTTGCAATTAGAATTGTTAGTCAATAAATAGGTTGATTGAGAAAGAAAAGCTTGAACCTTAACCGGTGAGAGTGTGATCTTAAACTGTGAGTGAACGACTACCTTTGAGTAATAGTCTTTGCATCAATCTCTGAATTTTAGAATGAAATGTATGAATGAGGACATGATGAAGGCCATGATTGTATATACTAGCCAATTGACCAAAAAGCTTACCTTGAATTATAATTGTATCCTTTGCACCTTTTGTGAGCTAAATTACATTTTCAAAATTTAACCCTCAACTTGAATGAATATCTCCAGATACCTTGTTTAGATTCTAGGAAAGCAGATAGTTCAAGGCAAATTACCCCAAATTTGGGGGAGTTGATTGGGATGTAAAGTAAAAGGTAAAGCATCAGCACACACAACAAATAAGTTGTGTGTTAAAAAAAAAGAGCAATCAAAGAGAATGTGTGTTGTTGTAATAAGGTCAAAGACAAATTAAAGTGAAAGGCTAGTAAATAAGCTAATTGTATTGAAAGAAATATTTGGATAAGTCTAGGATTTGTGCTCTCTTAGAATCTAAGCCTTTGAATCCTAGAAAAACCAATTATTTTTGTATCCAAGCCTCACTACAAGCCTGTAAAAGTCCTTCTGATTCTATTTATGCATTTATGACTTTATGGCTTGAGATGAAGTTCAAAGATTGGACCTTTTGCTAGTTGTTATTGATGAATAGCTTAAACACTTGTGCTTGAGTGAAACAGAAGCCGTGAGACTGTGGTTTAAGCTGCTTTCCTTGATATTTGTCTTATGCCTAACTTCATCTAATTGTACAGGTTACATTTTATTTTTCTCTTTGAATAACTGCATGCTTTATGAAAGAAAAGTGGTGAGGTCATTTTGCTTCATTCTTTTATCATGCAATCAATAACTTTTGTTGCATACACCTTTGTACATAGTCACTGCATGTTTTTGTCACTTGGGGACCATTGAGTTGTTCTTTATTTGCTTGAGGACAAGCAAAACTGTAAATTTGGGGGAATTGTTAGTCGATAAATATGACTAACTTTTGGGTATACAACCTGTGTAAATTGTATCAAACTCCTCCAAGTTATGGTTATTTTGTAATGTTGTAATTACTTTTTGTTAAAGATAGGTAATAAATACTTAGTACTCCCATTTTGTGTGTTTAATAATCATTTCCTCTCAATTTCAGGTTAATTAGGCAAGTTTGTGAAGTGCTGATTTTCATCCGCTCGCTAAGCCAATCTGCTGGCTTATCGAGCCATCCGCTGAGCGCACCACTCTTGCGGCTGAGCGCGAGGAAGAATCTGGAAGAAGGATAAGCTGTAAATGTTTTCCGAGCGAGGGCTAATCCCGCTAAGCACACCACTTGAGTCCATCCGCTGAGCGAAAAGACGCGCGCTAAGCTGAAATTCACTAATGCACGCTAAGCGAGCCATAGTTGCGCTAGGCGCACAAGCACCAACAAGGCCACCTATTTAAGCCTAAAATCAGAAATGGAGAGGGAGTTTGGGCAATTCTCGAAGCTTTTGCATGTTTAGATATTTATAGAGAGAGAAAGGTCTAAGTTCCAGAGATTTTTGAGAGCTTTTTCTATGAGAAGACTAGCAAAGAACTGAGCAAGAAGAGGAAGCTATCATAAGAGCAGGAGATGAGTCTATGAGTGATTGTGAGGTTTTAGAGGTGGAGGAGACATCCCCACTACTTGTATTTCTTCAATCCTTCATTTTTCTCTTCTATTTGTTGTAAAGGAAGCTTCCCAGTTATGGAGAGCTAAATCCTTTGTTGGTTCTTCCTTGTAGGTACTTGATGTAAATACATGTATATCTATTTAATGATGTTTTATGTGTTCTCTGTGCTATCAGTACATCATTTCAATGTGCTTTTGCCTTGATCACGTAGATGCATGCTTTGTTGGGATCATTCAATAGTGGAAACTGGTCTGATTCTTAGAACTTGATAGGACAGGGCTAGTTTATTGTATTATCACAAGGGATTGGGGTACGGTAACCTAGTTGTTTATATGTTTTTCTTAATGCAGTTCTAATCGAGTTTAGTCCAACAAGAGGAATCCGAGGACGATGCTTGATCAGGATTAGGCTAGACTATCATGAGGAATCGGGGTTTAGCATTTCAGGAGACACCATAGAATACATGAGCATTGTTAAGTAGAGAATATCCTTTTAACATCAGGCACCTAATAGGAAGACCAACGTGTTGTCTACTTGTCTTTACACATCATTACTCACGTGATTTTCCTTTTAATAGTTAGTTTACATACTTGTGCATAGTTGACACATCTCTTTTCATACTAGACACCTATTCACTAAATATAGTTTTACCAAGTAACACAAGTTCCCCGAGAGTTTGATACTCGATTCTTATCGTTTTATACTACTTGCGCGATCCGGTGCACTTGTCGGGTTCGAACAATATGGCATTGAACAAAAAAATAGGGGAGTTATGGCTTGCCTAAATTTTTTAGGCAAGATGTCTCATATCGCCACGACCAAGAGTTATTGTATCAAGACGTGGCAATCATGAGACTTTAAGCCAACTAATTTCAGATCTTTCACCTGTATAAGGTTCTTAATATTTGAAGAGTATCCCCGTGACACTTTCACACACCACAGACACTGACAAAAAATTGTCTTCTCATTTCTTGACAAAGTATGACATGCTAGAGACAAGTATATTTTCTTACCATCAGACCTTGGATATAACTGGTCATGTATACCCATCTCAGCTAAATCTTAAGGAGAATTCAAACCATCCTTTGTCTTGCCTTGAATGTTAAGAAGCATGTTGATATCACACACATTTTTCTCCATATGCATAGCATCAATACAATGTCTAACATCTAGATTGGACCAGTATGGAAGATCATATAATATCAACCTCTTGTTCCATATACCAGTTTTACTTGTCGGCTTCTTTTGGGTCTTTCCAAATATAGTATTGATGTCCTCAATCCACTCAAGAATCTGTTGACCAATTAAGGGTATCAACATAATTTCATGCTCTTGACTTCCATTAAAAGCATTTTCCAATTGTTGGTAAAGGTGATAAGGTTTCAGAAAATGTTGATGCTAAGTGTACACTATTTTTCTTCCATGTTTCAGTTGTACCTAGCTTGTGTCTTCTTCACAAATAGGGCATGCACGATGGCCCTTAACACTGTATCCACACAAATTCCCATATGCTAGAAAGTCATTAATGATGCAAAATACCACTGCACGCAACTTGAAGGTCTCATTTGACATTAGAAGTCGTCTTGATTGCATCCAAAAATATTGAAAAAATGGAAATACATAAAAAGAAATGTTAAAAAAAAGGAAAATGATTAAAGTAGGAGACGGTTAAGCATGTCGAATCGATGAAGAAGTAATTTGATTAAAGAGAGTCATGGCAAGGCCCACACCTTGTCACGTAGAGAGTGTTTATGGTCCTTTAGTTTGGTTTGGTGTACTACCAGAGTGACATAGACACGAACCGCTGTGTGCGTGTCTGATTCCCAACAAGATGAACTAAACTAATTTATGATGTATCACCAAAAAAAAAAGTTAGAGTTTCTAGTTCACAGGAGATCAGCAAGTGAGGCCCTTTGGCTCCTCCATGTATTTTTTTTCTTAAAAAATGAAAGAGATCAACAAGTGGAACACATTGAAGAGTCATAACTTCAATCACAGTCTAACATCTTGTGTTTGCATTTGAATGTGACCCAACGACCTTGTCCTCTTTCTGACATAGCTCGCAATTCACAAAGATATAGATTATGATGTAGATTTATCGTGCTGGAACAAAACTAGAGTCAAGAAATTAAAGATGGATGAAAAGGGGAAAAATTGGAGTAGCAATTCAGAAGTGTGGTTAATCCAAGTTATAAGAACCATGGCTTTAGGACAAATGTTATTCAAATGCAAACAATAATGTAACTTCGTTAATTTGGGGTGTAATGTGTAACGACCCGCCTCGTCGCTATGATATCACCACTCTAAACCGCGTAAATTTCAATTTTTAAAAGGAAAACTCCGTTAATTTGCTTATGAAAAATGAAGGTAAATTTTTCGCGATATACATTCCCCAAACAACGCACAATTACTTAAATGAATATATATATATATATATATATATATATATATATATATATATATATATATATATATATATATATATATATATAAAGAGAGAGAGAGAGAGAGAGAGAGAGAGAGATAGATATAGTAACTCAGTACACATCATTCACATAATGGAAAGTAAATTAGTTCATACATATAATTAAATTTGTGATTTGCATCTTCAATCCATAAAAGAATTATAGAACCAGCTACGGAGGAGTTGATTAACAAAACACAACTCTCTCCCAAAATAATCCCAACGTCATCACATCGGCTTGGCGGCTCCACAAAAGAATCTCACTTCACGTACCCTACTGCTGTCCTTCTACTCCCACGAATGAAGGTTCGTGATCATCACAGGTACCAACCACATGGTACAAAAATTGCAAGGGTGAGTTTATTATGAAATAAATTAATACAAAAATCAAATAACCATAATTAGTAAGAAAACATTAACAAATACCGTAAGCATACACAAACATCCATTAGTCCAACATACATTCAACAATTAGTCACCATCCATCCATAATTCCAATCAAACATGCTACGTATGATAAATGCACTTGACCTCAACTCACAAATGCAATGTGGTACCATTCATCAAGGAAATAGCCTAAGCGTGTACACACGACACTCTCACTTAGGAAAATAATGCAATAAGTGTCGAGGTCACCCTATCGTGCACATGCAACTCCCCCCCACCCCCGCCCATGGTGATCAACCTAAGTCTCAAGGGAGTTCTAAACCGAGTGACATGTCCCCAAGTACAAGTATTCCCCCTCATGAGAAACTACAAGTACTTACTGACAAAGTTTATATTATTTCCATGCTATATGAAGTATGAAACATGGGCACCATCAATGCACTACTTGTGGATAATTAAGGATTCTAAGCAATCCCCCTCCAAAGATGCTCAAAACTCTTTAACTACTATATTTCCCCCACCAGGGATATCCAACATGGTCACTGCACCCTTATGTAGATACACATCACACATCATCATAATGACATTTTCAACATCAACAAAATTTCATCTCAATGTCATTTTCAACATCAACATCATCTCATCTCAATGTCATTCTCAACATCAATATCATCTCATCTTAATGTCATTCTCAGCATCAACATCATCTCATCTCAATGACATTATCAACAATAACCACATCATCTCATATTAACATAATCCTCAATAAAAACATTATCCCATATCAACATTATCATCAACACCAGCATTGTCTCGTATCAATTATTATCAATATCATCTTCAATAAAAACATCATTCTTTATCAACATTATCATACACATCAACGTCACCTCATATCAATTTATATCATCATAAATTACATTCCGCATATACACACATATATAGTTCATGCCTGAGATTCACACTCCCCAGGTCTTCAGAAAACACAAGTCTAATAAAATCAATAATGTCATTTATCAATAACAGACGTATCACATCCCATTAGTCAAAATCATTGTTTTTCTTAAAAACCAGCATGCAACAGGGACAAGCATACATCCCCATAGTTAGGTTCCCTGACCCCAACTATGGTATAAAAAGTTGTAAATTTTAATAAACTCTCCTCACCTATCGTGGCTTCTCTGTCAGTTCCTCTTTGCGTCGCTTAGAGACCTCTCTCGTTCACGTCTATCTGTCCAAATGCAATGTTCTATAACAAGGTTATAAACAACATGCAGGGTCAATTACCCCTGTCAACGCATACAGGGCTAAGGGGTGTTTCATATTCTACTAAAAGGAGACGTCATTTTGAAATTCCGATCACCCCAATGTGACTGGGGTTCAGTGAAGGTCATGAAAATAGCATCAATTTTATAAAAAGATAACTTTTAAAACATCTCATTTTCAAGGGTTTTTCAAAGGAAGTGTAAAAACATCCTATTACAGTACCCAAAAGGTCAAAGGTCAAAGGTTGTTATTTTGAAAATCCCAACGGTCAAACCTTGGGAAATGTCTTAGGAACCTCCAGTCAAAATTTGAAGATGATCCAACAGTTAGCTATTGGACAAGTGGCCTCAGATATCTTAAGAAGGGGGGTTGAATTAAGATATTGCAAACTATTTCCCCAATTAAAAATCTATTTAAATTTCAATGCAAGTTACAAATTCCCTTAAAAATGAACTCTTAAATGATGATTCAAATAGAACAATCTGAATATAAATATAAAGCAATAATAAATGTTACCTAAACCTATTCCAGTAAAATCACGATTCTGGATTCGCTAATGTAGAAGCAAATGACTTTGATGTTTTGATGATGATCATGATGATTTGATGCAAATGCGCTTTTCAAGTTTAATTCAAGACAATAATTCAAGAATACAAGACACAACATCAAGATGATCACTAGTATTTTAGGAAGGGAATTCCTA
This sequence comes from Glycine soja, assembly GCF_004193775.1. NCBI lineage: Eukaryota > Viridiplantae > Streptophyta > Magnoliopsida > Fabales > Fabaceae > Glycine > Glycine soja. The sequence continues at coordinate 39,066,805 of NC_041015.1, read as the reverse complement.
ATTGAAATAGCAAAAGGTTTGGCCAAGTAATTTAAGTTAAAAAGTTTTTTTCAAGAGATTTACTCTCTGGTAATCGATTACCAGAGGATGTAATCAATTACCAGTGGCCAAAAATGGTTTATAACAGTTATTAAAAATTTGAATTCAAATTTTAGACTGTGTAATCGATTACACAATATTGGTAATCAATTACCAGCAATTAATAATCGTTTTAATTCAAATTTCAAAACCTGTAATCGATTATACAAATATTGTAATCGATTACCAAAGGAGATTTTCAGAAAATTATTTCTAAGAGTCACATCTTTTCAAATGGTTTTTACATGGCCACCAAAGGTCTATATATATGTGACTTGAAACATGAATTTGCTCAGAGTTTTTCATAACAAAAAGTCTTATTTTCTCAAAGAGCAAAAACATTTCATCCTCTTAAGAATTCCTTGGCCAATACACTTGCAATTCAATAAGGAATTAATTGAGTGCTCAGATTGTAAAATCTATCTCTTTCAAGAGAGATTTATTCTTCTCTTCTTTCTAAATTTTCCAAGAGGATTGAGAGACTGAGGGTTTCTTGTTGTAAAGAAATCTGAACACAAAGGAAGGATTGTCCTTGTGTGTTCAGAACTTGTAAAAGGATTTTACAAGATAGTGGAACTCTCAAGCGGGTTGCTTGGGGACTGGACGTAGGCACAAGGGTGTGGCCGAACCAGTATAAATCTGAGTTTGCACTTTCTCTTCCCTTAAACTCTTTTATTTGAAATCTCATAATTTCAACTTAGGTCAATAAAACTCCAGATAACTCAACATCCACATCAAGCAAATCACACATGACTAATTCACACCATACCTCAACTTATTCAAGTCAATCATATAATCAAATAACACGATAAATACAATTAAACATCAATTTATAATTAGCGAAATTTTAGGGTTAGAGTTTCTAGTTCACAAGAGATCAACAAGTGAAGCCCTTTGGCCCCTCCATGTATTTTTTTTTCTTAAAAAATGAGAGAGATCAGCAAGTGGAACACCATGGAGAGTCATAACTTCAATCACAGTCTAACATCTAGTGTTTGCATTTGAAAGTGACCCAACGACCTTGCCCTCTTTCTGACATAGTTCGCAATTCACGAAGATTTAGATTACGGTGTAGATTTATCATGCTAGAACAAAACTAGAGTCAATAAATTAAAGATGGTGGAAAAGGGGAAAAATTGGAGTAGCAATTCAGAAGTGTGGTTAATCCAAGTTATAAGAACCATGGCTTTAGGACAAATGTTATTCAAATGCAAGCGTGCTTGAAGCCCTACTTTGGGGCGTAATGACTACAATAACAGTCATTAACCTTATTTGAGAAAATTCCAACATTTTCGCTGATAACAAACTAAAATTCTTGATCCCAAGCAACTCACAAAGAATTATTTACTCTAGAAAAAGAAAAAAAAATCCCATTCACTATACGTCAATCTATAACTATGGTCAATATATTAGTGTTATTGTACAAGAATCTCATTAAACATTCCTTCTTGAATTCACAGTCTAACTAAAAAGGATTTTGGCATCTCCGATAATCGTATTCTCAAGTCTACAACATGCTTGAGGGAAAAAGAGACGTAAAAATTGTATTAACTATGGGAATCATGGAAGATGTTAGTATTATTCCCAACCAACTGGTAATGTATGCATACTGGCAATTAAAATGTTGTGTGTTTTATGTTCTAACCAGTAACCACACTTGCCAAGTCGTAATGTAATTTATTTCCAAGCCCTATATAAGTATTTTTTTTATCCAACATTTTAATATCCTACACAAAATGACTTTGTATATATTGTTATAAAATTAAGTGTAAGAATGTTTCATTAATTAAGAGACCTAGTTCAATTTATATACACTGTTAATTTAGAAATTTTATACAGACATCCTATAAGATTTGACCACTTTACAATATCATCTTATTCATTAATATAATGTGACAATAAGGTAGATTTATATTCTTAAAAGAATATATAATTGTAGAGGGAGGGGTAAGGATATATCTAGGTTTTCAATAGCTAGGGTGCTAAGAACCACCTATAGATTGGAGCATGTATTTCAAGTATGCCAAGCTTGGAATGTAGATTATGGAGGAGATAAACATCTCACTTTTGTATGGAAGCACAAATACAATATGAGATATGAATATGATATGAACATAGGGATACTACAAATTTTATAAATTATAAGACAATAGAATTTGGGGGATGGAAGAGAAAATAGTACAACACTTGTTTTTAATTGAAGGGTCTCTTAGGCAATATGGAATAGATGTTATCGCTGGATGGGACTAAATTTTTTCCTGCATAATGAGGCCAATAGCCACTTCTTACAACACTCAATTTGGGGATCATCAAGAAATCAAATGACATGTGGAAAGTTACCTGGTTTGTTGTCATATGGAGTATATGGCTTCATCGAAAAGAAGATCATGGTTGTGGTTGAAATCAAAAAGGGAAGAATCACTCCTTTTTGTGGTATATTTGGTCAACAAACCTGATGTTATGCCTAAAAGAAATGGCACAGTAAGCTACATGGAACTGCAACATAGCGAATATATGGGAAGGTGTAAGCGCGGTTTCAGTTATTGGTTCTCAAGGTTTTTTTTGCCTAATACAAGTAGGGAAGTAATATTATACATTTATCTTGGTTTGTTGGGTTAGTTATGTTCCTATCACTTACACAAATAGTGTCTTAACATGTGTTGGTGGCTTTAGTTATGGTAGGAAAATACGGGATTAACACAGGCTGTTACTTGTTATTGTAGTTTCTAGAAATATTTGTATTCTATAAACAAACCGGGTTCAATATAAACAAACTGGGTTCAATTTTATAAAGTTGTTTAACAAATGATTAAAAAAAAGGTGCGGTTAACTACCAAAACAGGACATTATGGATCTATCTAGTGAGCTCATATTCTTCTTTTTCTCTTTTTTCTCGCTTCCATTTCAAACTAAGTTTATGTAGTAAGGACTATGAATTCTTCAACATTTACAACTACAAATTATGCAGGTATATTATGAGAAATTTATGCTAGAACCAAGAATTCCAAGTAAGTAGTGTTTTCAGAATGCCTGAACCATGAACAAACAAAGCATGCAACACCATCAAAGTAATTGAATACCTTCATATATGAAGTTGCAAGAGAAAGTTCAAATGAAGCCCAAAATGCTTTGGCCACGACGACAACAACTTCTTAATGAACGACAACCTAGTGATGATGAGAGGCGACAACTTTAGACTGGTCTGGCCATGATGACAGTAGCGACAGTGACGATAGCAGCTAGGGCTATGGCGACAATGATGATGTTAGGTTCTTTTTCAAATGTATCAATAAGCGCAAGAGGAAAAATGTGATAAGAAAAAGAAATGTCTAATACTTAGGGTCAACCACAACATCAATTTTTCGTAGAACTAATTTTGACTCACGACACTCAACATCGGTTTTTCGTAAAACCGATGTTAACTCATGACATTCAACATCAGTTCTCATAAAAACGATGTTAAGTACAATACTTAACATCAGTTTTACAAAAAACCAATGTTAACAACTTCCAATTTTTTGCAAAAATGCCACCGCACATTTGTTAACATCGGTTTTCATTCAAACTGACGTCAACTACACAATGTTATATCCCTATTTTCTAGTAGTGTCCCTCTCTTCTTTCTCCAAAATCTCCAAGACATAGACACAAACAACACCACTGTGCCACCCACCATTGCATGACACTTACCATCACACCACATAACCACGAAATGTCGAAACATAACCACAAATATGTCATAGAGTTGGGTCTCGACGACTGTGTTCAACATCCCTAGTGTTGATATGAGGAAGTGTAATGGTGTGTGTGGTGTGGTGATGAAGGTTGTGATGAAGGAGAGGGTGGGCTAGTGCGACGCAAATGATTAAGTTTCAAATTAGAGTAATGGGTAAAGGGGAATAAGGGCTAGTATCCTATTCTGGAATGTAAAACTGACATTCTGGAATAACTATTATGGAATAAGTTTTTAGATAACTTATCCCTATTATGGAATAGCTATGTTGGATTGTAATTTTTGCATTTCAGAATGATTATTCTGGAATAGGACAGTGTTCAAGAATGGACATTTCCGAATGGGGGTTTCTAGTGAAAGGGATAGTTTTGTCGATTGAAATCTTGTGATCCTCTTATAATTTCAAATCTACGATTTTGGTCTCTATTTCTAAATCAAGACATTTTTTGAATAAGCAACTTCGATCCTTTCAGCGGTCCAAAGTCAAATGTTGACTTTAACGTGTATTGCTAGTGACATGATGCTTACGTAAGCTGTTAACATAACACTTATTTGGCATTGGGTTAAATAAAGTACAAAATAAAAAAAGATCTTTCAAGACCTTGCATTCAAAGATAAGGTAATAAACCATTAAGGCACTTGCTTTATTTAATTAAATTTATAAACAATATTTTATATGTATCCTTAGTCAATAATTATAAATTTTTAATTATTAAAATTTATAAGATTTAAAAATTATTTAATATATAAATAATTTTAATTTATTTTATATCATTTTATAAATTTTTATTTTTAATAATTTACTTATTTTTATTTTTATTATACCAATTTATAATTAAATTTCATAAATTAATATATAAATTATATAGTTAAATTATTTTGTAAATTGATTTTAATATACATACTATTTTTAATCTAATTATATAAATCAATATAATTGCATTAAATAATACGTAAATCATACATATCATGTAATTTATTTTAATATGTAAATTATTTTTATTCGAATTATCTAAGTTAATAAAATTTTAATATTTAATTTTTTAGAAAACTTAGATGTAAATATTTAAGTTTAAAAAATTATTTAGCAAATAAGTTTTTAATACCAATTATATAAATCAAGAAAATTACATAGATTAATATTTAAATTATTTATAAAAATTAGTTCATGTAATTTATAAAAATTATGTAAACTTATTTTTATATATAAATAATGCAAATTTTTATTTTAATTATTAAAATTAATACATTTTTAAATATCATTTTAAATTTACCTAATTTGTATAAATTACATAAAAGTAGTTTTTAAATAATCTATATATTAGTTTATGTAATTTTTTAAATTATAATAAAATAAGAACTAATTTATGTATGCAATAATTTATTAATTTATATTAAAATAAAATTTTAAAATAAAAATAAATACATGAAAAATTAAATATGAAATATATTTAATACTATATTTTTAATTTTAATTCATAAATTTTATAATTAAAAAATAATAATTCTTGACTAATAATATATGTAAAATAGTGTTTATAAAATTAACTAAATCAAGCAAATGGTGTAGTTGTTTATTATTTTATCTTTAAATAAAAAGGTCATGTCCTACACTTCTAATAAGATCTTTTTATTTTTCACTTTATTTAATTTATTGTTACATAAATATCATGTTAATAGCCTGCATAAACGTCACATCAACATCAATATGTTTGACAAGTGGCCTTAATAACTTAAGAGAGGGGTGAATTATGTTTCAAAATTTTCCCACTAACAAATTTAACAATGTTCTTTTAAATGCCCAAGACAAAGTAAACTGCAGTAAAATAACTTAGATAAGGGAAGAGAGAAATGCAAACTTGATTTATACTGGTTCGGCCACTTCCTGTGCGTACGTCTAGTCCTCAAGCAACCCACTTGAGATTTTCACTAACCTTGTAAAAACCTTTTTACAACTTCTGAACACCCAAGGAATCCCTTTTCCTTGTGTTCAAGAAACTCACAATTCAAGAGACAACTAGTCTCTTGATTACAACTTACTTTCTGAGATGAACAGAAATATTTCTCTCTGTTAGAGTGGATAATACAATTTGATGTTCCTAAATGAACTCTCAATAGATTTTTAAGTATTTGCCCAAGAGTTGTTGAGAGAGCATTTGACAACGAAGTTCTCTTAGAATATCTCTCTCTTACTTTTTGAAGTCAGACACATATATATAGGCCCTTCGTGCCTTTTCAAAAATGGTTTGAAGAAATGTGTCTTTTCAAAAAGCTTTTTTTGAAATTCTTCACTGATAATCAATACAGGTTTCTGGTAATCGATTACACAATTATATTTTGAAGGTTCATGACTTTTCAAGTTGAATTTCAAGAGTTTTGTTGCTGGTAATCGATTACCATTACACATCAATGGTAATCGATTACATATTCAAAATTCAAATTTCAAACCCTTTTAAGAAGCTTATTTGCAAACTTTTCTTTTGGTAATCGATTACACTGCCTGGTAATCGATTACCAGAGCCTTGACATGTTGGAAACAATGTGTTTTGAGGCAAAAACTGATCTTGAATGAATCTTGAAGCAATGCTTGTTTGTTGAAGCAACCTTATCTTAATCTTGAAGCAATGCTTAACCTTTTAATGTTTGTTGAAGTGATCTTGAAAGAAAACTTATTTGATTATTCTTTGACATCATCAAAATCATGTATTCATACATTCACAATTTCCCTTTTTTTGATGATGACAATCATTATCAAGTGAATTCTTCTCAGCATCATCAAAACCTGCATTATTCATACAATACATCAAACCAAAGTCAACATTTTACTTTGGATAGTTAACTGACAAAAGAACCAAAATTGTTATTCTGAAAAATAAATGGACTATTGTCTTGATCTAGAAATATGGGGACCAAAATCACAGATTTAAAATTATACGAGACCAAAATTTCAATTTAGCCTATAATTAATTCCTTTTATTTTTTAAATCCCTAAGAAGTACACATTTTATTTAAGAACATTTTGATGCAATCCTACACCCCAAGGGCGTTGGATAGAAGACTCCAAGAAGATTGGGCCAGAGATCTAGGAGAAGGCCCTAGGGTTCTCATGAGCCTTAGGGTAGATTTTGGGCCCATGGGCTCAATATGAGCCTAGTTATCTTTGTACATATTAAATTAAAGTTTCATTATTTTTGGGCCTTGTGTTTAGGGCTCCATAGTGTAGGGAGGGTACCCTAGTAATGTAGGATTTTTCAGACCTTGTATTTTAGGGCACCTAGACTAGTTTTTTGTATTAGGGGTAGTTTTTGTAATTTCACATGCTTTAAGTGAACTATTTGATGAGTATGTGTTGGGGGATAAATTTAATTGAATTGGGAGAAGCCTAATCCAATAAAATTTTGGACCATCTTAAGGGGGAGGTGAGCATTTGCTAGCTACACCCCATTGCCACATCACATAGTCACACTTTGTGCATGTCTTTCATGCTTTACATGCCTCATGACATCTAAGCACACTTAGTGTAGAATCTTGGATTTGATCTTGGATTAGTGGGCTGAACCATAACTAAAATTCACTAATCATAATTAGTGAAATTTTGGCTCCCCCAATTCAAATTCATATTCAAGTGAAATTTGAATAGAAATTCAAATTTCCCTCCAATTTTGTGTGACACTTAGGCTATAAATAGAGGCCTTGTGTATGCATTTTTTCAAATTTGACCATTTGAGAAATTACACTTCAAAGTTCAAACCTCATTTGAGGCATAAAATTTCGTGCTCCTTCTCTCCTTCTTCATCCACTCATCTTCTCCTACCTTCAAGCTCTTATCCATGACTTCCAATGGTGGTGAGCTTGTTTTTGACTCATCTTCTCCTTGAAGTGGTGTCTCCAATCACCTTTCCTCCTTCTCCATTCTGCTGCCATTGATCTTCAATAATCAAAAGACACCATTGATGAAGAAGATCCAAGGCCTACAAGCTCCACATGGAGCTACATCATGCGTTATCAGAGCATCTTCATCTAGGTGATGTTCTTTTGTTTCCTTTATCTTTTTGTTCGATCAATTCACTTTAATTCCTTGTTCTTCATCTTCTTCTCCATGTATCTCCTCCATTGCATTGTGGTTTTATTTTTTTTTATAGTAGATTCAAAAAAATAAATCGATTAAAGATCTACACTTGTTCTTGCATTTCTATGGTTGAAATTTTATAGATCTACTCTTGAATTTTGTTTTTGTGTTAATTTTAGGTTCTATCATTTTTCAGTCATAATCTTCTTGTGCTAAACCTTTAGATCTCAATTTTCTTGCAAAATATTGATTATAAGAGAAAACAAAAAAATATAAGTGTAAATCACTTCATTCATGTTGTCTTAGAGTCATATTTAGTTTTAATAATTGTTACATTATGTTCTAAGTTTGTGTTGAATTTTAATTTTGTTGATTGAATTCTAGATACATTTGTGCATGTATTCTTGCAGTTCTTAGCCTATCATTTGAATTTTGAGTTAAATCTTGCATGTTAATTAGTCCTTAACATGCAAAATTCTTAGAGAGTCTTTGGTTTGAAACCTTTTCTTGAACTTTTAGGTTTCCTTATGCTTGTGTCTATTGTGAATTTGAGTTTTGGTGATTGAATTGCTGGCTGAAATTTTGATCCTAAGTGAATATTGAACTCCTAAAAGTATTTTAAACAAGCCCAGTGAATTCAACATACATAGGAAGGTTGAAAGGAAGCCTAAGGCAACCAATATACCATGCTTAAAAAATTCGAAGTCTGAAATCGCTGGTGCTAGCAGCTTGAACATACAAACTTGTAAAAATTACTGGGAATTGGTAACTGCGAATTTTGAGCTTAAAGTTTTAGTGAATTTTATGGACATGTGGAAAAAAATTATAAAAAAATAACCAAGTGATTTGGATCAAAGGAAAAAATAAGAAAAATCACATAAGTTCGCAGGAAAATCAGTGTCCAGAAAAAAAAAAGTGAAAGGGAAGTGTGCTTGTTGTTTTGGCTCAAAATTTGTTCTATAATTGGTGCCTATTTTATACCATTCTTAGTTCTGATATTTCAATTGAAAAGTAGTGTGAAAACAAGTGCCAAAACTAGAGGTTTCTTGAGTCTTTTTTTAGTTTTTCAACTCTACGCTAGAACCATTCTAGGTTTCTCTTTGAGTTCTAGCTTGCTTTTATGTGCTTTTCATTGCTTTAATTGTTGAATAATCCTTGAAAATTTGTCTTGTTAAAAATCTATTTGTTTAGCTTTCATTTCATTTTTTTGGTCTTTGGTTATTGCTTGTCTCTTTGTTTCAAGAAGCAAGGGGCCAACCACCTTAAGAGCTATTGGACTAAGAAGCACTCCAAATTGAGTGAATCACCAAAGAGAGAACAACCACCAAAATTGAGGACTTTTTTTATAATTGGAAATTTACTTACCTTCATTGCTTTCAAATTTTGTAACAAAAAGGCATTTCATTGGAAGTGTGTTGGGAGCCTCCAATAGGTTACCAAACTTCCATTTATGTGTAATAATTTTAGGCAATTTTCCCTTAGGGTAGTGAGTGTTTTATTGGGAATCTTAAATATGGTCATCCAAATACTCTTAGGATCCGCCAAGTTTATATTTCTTGCACTTTAATTTCTTGTTTACTTTCATAGCTTATTTTCCTTACTAGTCATGCCTAGTTTATCTTGTTATTACATAATACTTTCTTCTTTCTTATCACGCTTATCTTGATTTCTTTTGAACCCTAGATTTTACCTTTTACAAACCCCTAACAAGAAAGAACCACAACTTAGGAACCAACATGAGTCATCATTCATTTAGTGTTAATGGTGAGGGTACTAGTCAGAAGGATCCTCTATCGAGAATCTTAGATGAGTTGAGTTCCCTCGAGTTATGGAAAGAAAAACTAGAAAGAAAAGAAAAAGGAAAAGAGAGGGCAGAAATAAATCAAGATGAGAGGGAACAAATTAGGGAAGAAGAAAGAAGGAAAATAAAAGAGTTAAGAAAAGAAAAACACGCCTCCTATAGTAGTCATGACTCTTGCAAGAGCCTAAGTGAAGAACTTCATGACTATTATGAAGAAAGGCATAGGTCACATCTTAGACCTCACTCCCATAGGAGAGCAATAGAAAGAAAGCCTCAAGAGGCTAACATTAACCTCCTATACTTCCATGGGATGGACAATGTAGAGGCTTACTTAGATTGGGAAACAAGGGTAGAGCAACAATTTAAACGGAAGTCTACTTCAAAATCTTATAGCTCTCACTTTTATCCAAAGAAAGACCAAGGTCAAGGCATCTTAGGGGTGGCACCTTCTAAGCCCAAAGATGATTAGGGGAAGACAATAGAAAAACAACCCCCTAATGCTAGTATGCAAGTGAAGACTAGCTCTATAAAGTGCTTTAAATGTCTTGGAAAAGGACACATTACTTCTCAATACCCCACTAAGATAACCATGATTATGAGGGGCCAAGACATTTATAGTAGCCAACATGAAGCTACTACTTCACCTTACTCTAGTGAAAATGAAGAAGCAAAAGGGGAAGAATCTAGTGAAGAAATCTAGCCCCAAGAAGAAAGACAACCTTTAATGGTTAAGGAGGAGTGTAAAGAGGTAAGTGTCTCCTCCAAGAGGTTAGCTAAGAAGGAAAGTCATTTTGCTATAAAGACAAACATTAAAGAAACTTTCCCCCTTAGACAACCTCCACATCTTTCCCTTTGTAAAAAGACACTTGTTAGAACTTCCACACCTCTTGGGCTTGAGGTTATTCCTCAAGTAAAGGAGTTGTTGGATGAGAGTTTGGTTCGTAAGAGCTTAAATCCTTGTGCTCTGTTGGTGCCCAAAATAGGTGATATGATGAATGTGTTGAGTGATGCAACCCTCTTTTGTAAAACCACTCATGCACCCAACATCTTCATGATTCATTTACATAGGGACTTATTAGGTAGGTTTGTTCTTATTTTTGGCTTCAATACAAACCTAGGTGCTTATATGGGACACCTTAGGTTTATTTTACTTTTTTGTAGGAATAATAAACATGAAAATACAGAAAAAGGTATATTTTATTGCATTACTTTCCTTAATTTTTTAAATAGAGATCAAGGGGTTTCCACAGACCTAAGAGAATAAAGGTCATTCCTAAGTGGCTCACCCGACCAAGTATAAGGAAAATTTAGGACTTCCATGACTTAAAAACCTTTTGCAAAAGCTTTATCCCGTATTTTTCTATACTTGTAGCACCACTCATTGAGTTAGTGAGGAACCATGTTCCCTCATGGGAAGATGCCCAGGAAAGGGGTTTTCAGACCTTACCCTACTCCAAGATGCCAGACACCACTAATATATATATTTTTATTCTTTTTACAGATGTTGAGGGAAAAAGCCCCGAGTTTTAAGAACCTCTGGATTTGAGGTCAAATCCTTTTCAAGGGGGAGGGAATGATGCAATCCTACCCTCCAAGGGCATTGGATAGAAGACTTCAAGAAGATTGGGCTAGAGATGTAGAAGAAGGCCCTAGGGTTCTCATGAGCCTTAGGGTAGATTTTGAGCCCATGGGCTCAATATGAGCTCACTTATCTTTGTACATATTAGATTAAGGTTTCATTATTTTCGGGCCTTATATTTAGGGCTTCATAGGGAGGGTACCCTAGTAATGTAGGATTTTTCAGCCCTTGTATTTAAGGACACCAAGACTAATTTTTGTAGTAGGGGTAGTTTTATAATTTCACATGCATTAAGTGCACTATTTGATGTGTGTGTGTTGGGAGATCAATTTAATTGAATTGGGAGAAGCCCAATCCAATTAAATTTTGGACCATCTTAAGGGGGAGGTGTAACACCTTGAAATATTATTAATTATAAATCGATGTTTAATTGTATTTATGGTGTTATTTAACTATATGGTTGACTTGAATGAGTTGAGGTATGGCTTGAATTAGTCATGTGTGACTTTATTGATGTGAATTTTGAGTTATGTGGAGTGTTGTTGAGCTAAGTTGAAATTATGAGATTTTAAATTTTACCTAAACCTATTTCAGTAAAATCGCCATCTCGGATTCGTTAATCGTTGGATTATCTTCAAATTTTGTCTGAAGGTTCCTAAGACAATTATCCAAATTCTGACCATTGGGATTTGCAAAATTTACCTTTTTATAAAATAGAATTTGTTTTTGTAACATTTTTTGAACCCTGGTCACAGTGGCGTGATTAGAATTTCAAAATGACCTCTCTTTGATATGAATCTCAAAACACCCCTTTAACCCCTTTATAAATTGAATGGGTATTTGACCCCAAAAGTTAATATTAACCTTGTCTTTGAAATCTATATTGAATTATATTTGATTTGGTATATAGATCTCTACATTTGGATGAACGGACGTGAATCTAAGAGATCTTAGAACAACACCACAAGGAACTAAGAGTGAGATATAGATAGGTGAGGAGAGTTTATTGTTTGTTTAAAACTTTTGATACCATAGTTGGGGTCAGGGAACCCAATTATGGGGATGTATGTTTGTCCCTGTGCATGTTGATTTTCAAGAAAAACTGTGTTTTTAACTAATGGGATGTGATAGGTTTGTTACTGATGATAGAAATTGTCAATGATGTTGTTGTATTGATTGAAATTTTTGGGAAAAGTCTTACATATATGGAGAGACTCTACCCAAAATTTTATATTTGTTCTTCTATTTACTTCTTTATTAAATTTTAAATGGGCATAAGAGTTTGTTTTGAATACTATGGTTTTCCTCTTTAATTTAGAATTTTCCTTAAAAAAAATATGAGTCTCGTGGTATTATAGATTGTTGTTGTATGAGGTTTATGTTGCCTGAAGACCTGGGGAATGTGAATCCTGGGCATGAATTTATATGTATGTGAGAGTGTCGTGTGGACACGCTTAGGCTATTTCCTTGGGGATGGTACCACATTGCATTTGAGAGTTGAGGTCAGGTGCATGTAACATACTCAGCATGATTGATTGGAACTATGGACGGATGATGACTACTTGTTGAGTGCATTTAATGTTTTCTTAATAATTATGATTATTTGATTTTTATATTAACTTCTTTTATGATAAATTCACCCCTCACAATTTTTGTACCGTGTGATTGGTACTTGTGATGATCGCGAAACTTTGTTCGTGGGAGCAGAATAACAATAGTAAAGTATGAGAAGTAAGATTCTTTTGTGGAGCCGTCAAGCTGACGTGATGACGTTTGGATAATTTTGGGAGAGAGTTGTGTTTTGTTAATGAACTCCTCCGTAGCTGGTTACATGATTCTTTTTTTTTTTGTATTGAGGATGTAAATCAAAAATTTAGGTACATGTATGAACAAATTTACTTTCCATTATGTGAATGATGTGTACTGAGTTACTATGCCTCTATATATACATATTCATTTAAGTAATGGTGCATTTTTTGGGAATGTATATCGTGAAAAAAAATTTACTTTAATTTTCATAAGCAAATTAATGGAGTTTTCATTTAAAAATTGAAATTCTCGCGGTTTAGAGTGGTGATATTGTAGCGATGAGGCGGGTTGTTACAAGAGGTGAGCATTTGCTTGCTACACTCCATTCTCACATCATATAGTCATACTTTGTGCATTTCCTTCATGCTTTACATGTCTCATGACACCTAAGCACACTTAGTGGAGAATCTTGGACTTGATCTTGGATTAGTGGGCTGAACCATAACTAAAATTCACTAATCATAATTAGTGAAATTTCAGCTCCACCAATTCAAATTCAAATTCAAGTGATATTTGAATAGAAATTCAAATTTCCCTCCAATTTTGTGTGACACTTAGGCTATAAATAGAGGCCTTGTGTGTGAATTTTTTCAACTTTGATCATTTGAGAAATCACACTTCAAAGTTCAGACCTCATTTGAGGCATAAAATTTCATGCTCCTTCTCTCCTTCTCCCTCCACTCATCTTCTCTTACCTTCAAGCTCTTATCAATGGCTTCTTATGGTGGTGAACTTGTTCTTGACTCATCTTCTCCTTGAAATGGCGTCTTTGATCACCTTTCCTCCTTCTCCATTCTGCTGCCATTGATCTTCAAGAAGCAAAGGACTCCATTGATGAAGAAGATCCAAGGCCTACAAGCTCCACATGGAGCTATATCACATTTTTAGCCACCCTATAACTCATTCTTTTTCTCTTCTGCTACCATAAGTCGAGTCCCCTCCTTCCTTTTCTTTTCATCTTATAAATTTTTTCTTCTCCATTTTGACTCCTATAAATCAGCTTCATTTTCAAATTGCAGCTTCTACACTTAAGGGGAGTCTAATATAGATGAAGGGAAAATGAAGAGCTTGGGAATGGGACAACCTAATTGGGCTAGGAGGCCAAAAAACTAGAGCAAGAACTAAGAAAGTAAAGGAGATATTGATTTTTCTTGAAAAGAGATCAATACCTATAAGTCCAACCTTAAAGTGAGAAAGAAATCCCCAAAATGCATTTGATCCAAGTGGAATAACAATGTGTCAACTATAAACATGCAATCAAATTTAAATTTTATTTAAGTGTTTTAGATTTATTTTAATTATAATAAATGGAGTGCTTTGATACTAAAGTCCAATTGCTAACATTAGATTAGGTTTCTATTGAATTAGTTTCAAATGTAATTTGGAATTTAAGCTTGCTTGCGCCTTTAGTTTTGTTTCTTTAAAGTTAGGTTTAGTCATCAACCTTATTAATTAGAGGAAGACACTAGTTATTGAAAAAACATGATGGAACTCAATAAACCAAGAGGGAGGGGGGTGAATTGGTTTTCAAACACAATGTAATTTTAAAAACAGAGTTGCAAAAATAAACTTTTCTATGTGGATCATATCACAAAACAAATATGAATCGAACATAATCAATCCTTCCTTACACATAATCCTTCATTAACTTCCTTTCTTTAATAATCATAAAAACTTGAGTCTTTAAAACCTTGATTAAAACTTGAATGAGTTGATTAAACCTAGAATGAGAGAAAGATACGAACAAAGAGAAAAAGACACAATCTTTTATACTGGTTCACTCTCCATTTCTAGAGAAGCTAATCTAGTTATCTAATCCACAACCTGAATTAGATTTCTACTATGCATCAAGAATTCTTACAAGCAATAACAATCAATCTACAATTCCCACCCCGAAAAAAGAGACTAAGGCATCCAACACTAGGACCCTCTGTGAATATAAGCCTAAGAGAACCCTACTCTTAGCCCAAACTAGAAAACTCTACATGTTGTAAGCAATTCACACATAAACACAAGACCGTGTAAAAATCATACACATGAAAAAACCAAAAAAAAGGAGATACAACCTGACCAATCTTTCCACAAAAAATTTGTTGGAGCGAGAAGTTGATCATCTTCTACTCAAAAGACACAACTCACTTTTAAGAAAAGATCTTCCAAATCAAAAGATTAAGTTGTGAATTACTATAAAGCTCTTTTATTCTCTTCTCTTGTTCTAATGACAGCATGAAATCTTGCTCATTCTGAGGCTAAGAAGTAATTTTTGAGATGTATTGAGTATCCTCTAATGATCTCTTGATTTTTTGATTGTTAAGATGTGAACACAAGCTGGTTATTTATAGAGAAAATAATTATAACCGTTTGTAATCGATTAAATCTATAAGGTAATTGATTATTTCAATGAAGTAATTGATTAGATTATCGAAGTAATCGATTAAAGTGTTCATCCAACATCTGGAAAACAACTCAAGAACAATTTAATCGATTAGATGACTTAAGTAATCAATTAAAGTGTTCTTGTTCACCTCTGACCAACTAAACGAGAGAGAAGTAATCGATTAATCCACCTAGTAATCGATTAAAGCTTTGACTTTTGAAAAAATTAGTCATTGTCTCAAACAACAGTGTAATCGATTAAAATACTATCGTAATCGATTAAACTGATATGAGACTTAACTCTAAGCTTCAGACAGCTAGTTGTAATCGATTACAACAACTTTGTAATCAATTAAAACAGAGAGTTTTTGCTTTTGAAGAAATTTTTCTAACTTAGAAATGTGGAAGCAAAGCTTCATGATGAATCAAAAGTGATTCAAAGGTGTTTTGATGATAACAATGATGATGACAAAGGTGATGAACAAAAAGCTCAAAAGATCAAAGAACAACTCAAGTGAATCAAAGAACATCTCAATTGAATCAAGAACAAGTCAAGAGTTCAAGAATCAAGAAGAATTCAAGACTCAAGAAGAAAGTCTACAATCAAGATTCAAGATTCAAGATTCAAGATTCAAGATCTCAAGAATCAAGATCAAGATTCAAGACTCAAGATTCAAGAATGAAGAAAAGAGCCAATCAAGATAAGTATTAAAAAGTTTTTTTCAAAACTTTGAATAGCACATGAGTTTTTGACAAAATCTTTACCAAAGAGTTTTTACTCTCTGGTAATCGCTTACCATATTGTTGTAATCAATTACCAGTAGCAAAATGAGTTTGAAAAAGTTTTCGAACTGAATTTACAACGTTCCAAATATTTTCAAAAGGCTGTAATCGATTACAATGTTTTGGTAATCGATTACCAGTGTCCTTGAACGTTGAAATTCAAATTTAAATGTGAAGAGTCACATTGTTTCACTCAAAAGCTTTGTGTAATTGATTACACTTATTTGGTAATCGATTACCAGTGTTTGTTTCTGAAAAATCTAAAGATGTAACTCTTCAAAAAGGTTTTGAATTTTTCAAATGGGTTTTAAGTTTTTCTAAAAGTTATAACTCTTCTGAATGGCCTTCTTGACCAGACATGAAGAGTCTATAAAAGCAAGGCTTTGTTTTGCATTTTAAATTAATCATATACAACCCTTTACAAGCCCTGAATCTCTTTGAACTTCTTCTTCTTCTTTGTACCAAAAGCTTTCTGAAGTTTTCTGGTTTTCTAAACCTTGAAAACTTGTGCTATTCATCTTTTCATTCTCTTCTCCCTTGGCCAAAAAGAATTCGCCAAGGACTAACCGCCTGAATTCTTTTTGTGTCTCTCTTCTCCCTTTTCCAAAAGAACAAAGGACTAACCGCCCGAATCCTTTTGTGTCTCCCTTCTCCCTTGTCAAAGAATTCAACACGACACAGTCTGAAAATTCTTTTGATTCTTCCCATTCCCTAATACAAAAGCGTTCAAAGGTTTAACCGCCTGAGAATTCTTTTGTATCCCCATTCAAAAAGTATCAAAGGTTTAACAGCTTGAGATCTTTGTCTTAACACATTGGAGGGTACATCCTTTATGGTACAAGTAGAGGGTACATCTACTTGGGTTTGACTGAGAACAAGAGAGGGTACATCTCTTGTGGATCAGTTCTAGTGGAGGGTACATCCACTAGGGTTTCAAAGAGAACAAGGGAGGGTACATCCCTTGTGGATCTTTGCTTGTAAAAGGATTTTTACAAGGTTGAAAGAAATCTCAAGGACCGCAGGTCGCTTGGGGACTAGAGGTAGGCACGGGTTGTTGCCGAACTAGTATAAAAACTCTTGTGTGCTTGTTTCCTTCTTCCCTACTCTTTTACTTTCCGCTGTGCATTTAATTTTCGCTTTTACTTTCTGTTAAGTTTCTCTTCTACTCCATATTCTCTTAACAACATAAGTAAAAGCCTTAGAAGAGTAATTTTTTAATTAGTAAAGGTTTAGGAATAATTAATTCAACCCCCCCTTCTTAATTATTCTGAGGCCACTCGATGCAACAAGAAAATCTTCTTCACTCACACTATAATGATACACAAAGCAAAACAAATATCGGATATACTAAGATGCAACAATCAAGTTAACAACCAATACAAATGTCACTCAAAGGAGTTGGGCATGTAAAAGCCAAAACTTCTTCTAATACTTCTTCAAACTTTTCCTTGATCTTCAAGCTTTAGCCTTAGGTTGTTCCATGTTGCTGCTCCATTATCTCTAACAATTGTTTCCTATGCATAGTCTTGTACTCGCTTGAATTGCGAAGACTTGAATAAGATTAGAATTTCACTCCTTTTGTGAGTTTAAGAGTTGCGCCTCTTGTGTGTTTTTAGATTGAACCTTTCTTAGTTCTTATCAAAGGTTTTCATACCTTTATGGTGAATCTTTCCAGGACTTATCACTCTCTACAGAGTGTGGCTTTTTATGATCTTCTTTTTTTCCCCATATTTTGTTCTTATTTCCTCACTTCCATGTTTTCTATTTCTTGCGCCAATGTTATATAAAGTATTTATTTTTT